>NC_056750.1:115718361-116013361 GCF_019279795.1 Protopterus annectens | reverse complement strand
ATCCCAAAGTGAGACACATATTTATTCTTACCTTTCTGAATGTCAGTTACTCCTTTGCCCAAGCATTAAGTTTACGTTGTTCTGGAGCCACCCTTTCCATCATGTTTTTTCTTCTCTCATCCATTTGTTTACTCTGTCTTTACTGCCTTTTCCTAACTCTCCTCTGCTAAAATTCTGTCCCACTCATCTTACCATTCTGACCAGCTGTAACTTTTCCCATATTCCTATCTCTATCACATATACCTCACACTTACTATTTTACTACCATATATTGATGCAGATTGGTCCCAATCATATGGAGTGTGTAGTCTGCAAACCCAACAACGTTAGTAGAGACGGTTGCTCTTTTTTTAGATAACTCAGCCTTTAACAGCATCCATCTAGAAGCGTAGGCAGAGGGGGACAAAGGGGGCAGCTGCCTAGGGTGCAAAGTGGTAGATTGCAGAATGAACCTTTTTTTCCCCTCCTCAGCTTAGCATTGAAAGGCACCAATTATGGCAGTGGCACTCATGCCAAATGAGCCACCTATGGGTCTGGCCATAAGAGTCTGTAGACTTCACCATTTTATTAATCCAAATACTCTGCCGACAGTCTTTTCTTTTTCATCAGTGCCTACCTCCTATATAAAAAAGTTATATTGAAACTTAAGCCTACAAAACTTGCAGCTGACAATCTCCCCTCTGAATACCTAAAAATAGCAGCAGAAGCCCTAGCTTATTCAGTCTCTATCTTAATTAATCGGTCCTTATCAGAAAACTTTGTCCCCACACTGTGGAAATATCCCACATCATTCCCCTCCATAAAGGTGGCTCCTCCACTGAACTTTCCAATTACCACCCCATAGCCATCCTTTCTCAACTTTCCAAGATACTTGAGAAATGCATTCATTCTCAAGTCTTAGACTACCTCTTAGCTAATAACCTCCTGTCCAGCACCCAGCATGGCTTTAGGCCATACCACAGTATTACTTCTGCCTTGCTCTCTTTCACTAATGTTATCCTTCATCATAAAAATAATGGCCTGTTCTCCTCTGCTATATTTCTGGATCTATCCAAGACTTTTGACATGGTCTCACACAAACTACTAATTTCTGTTCTCACTAACCTATCGTTTTCCCAATCAGCTACTGATTGGTTTTACAGCTATATAACTGGCCACCAACAGTCAGTTGTCTAGCATAATGACCTATCTCCTTGACTTCCTGTAACACTCGGTGACCCCCACCCTCATCTGCTCAGCCCCAACTATACCGGAACTTCATAAGATCACACAGGAAGCCTTTTACTCTGCAGAAAGCTGGCTATCTAACGCCCAGTTATTACTCAACCCGAGCAAGACTAAACTCCTTATCTTCCAACCCACTAAATCTAACCCAGTTATCCCCCACTTTAATATTCTAGCCAAAGACAATACCATCATCTCTCCAACAGAACACACCAAACTACTTGGTGTTGAGACTGATAACAATCTCAGATTTGACACTCACATTTCTCTTACCATAAAAAAGGTTCACAAAAAAATGGGTGCATTGTACAGAAACAAACAATTCCTCACCAAGACAGCCAGAATTTCTGCTGCCAGTTCCCACCTAATCTCCACTTTACTCTACGCCTCTCCTATACTTACCTACCTTAGACCAACAGATCTAAACAAGATCAAGGCTTGCTACAATAAAATTGCTAAGTTTGCCACTGGTGCATCTTATCACAGCCACCACTGTATCTCACTTAGAGAATTTGACTGCCTTGAACTCCCTCAACTTCTTCACCTGAATCAACTCTCTCTTTCCCACAAGTTAGTAAACCATCCTCTTAAAGTCCCATCCCTTCAAAACCTTCTCCAGTCCTACTGCTCCACTAGACCTCTACACTCCAGCAGCAAAAATCTGCTTCTAGTGACCAAGCCCAAGAACTCAGCAGGAGAAGCACTATTCTCCTGCGTCATATCCAGATTATGGAACAATCTCCCCCCTCTGTAACCACACTACCTTCTTGCAATCACTTCAAGACTGCACTAAAAACTCACTTAAAAATTCTCTGGTTATGCCCGTGCACCAATCCGGACTAGTAACCATCCTTTTCACCTCCCCATTCCTCTCCCCTCCCCTAGCCACCCTGCCTCACAGCATCTGATCATTGCATTCCTTTCTCTGCAGGGTCTGGCTCATCCTTTACCCTCCCATTGTCTCTTCACTCAATTTCTCAGACTGGTTATAACATGCTTAACTACCTCACTTCATCTCAACTCCAAATACACATCCAACTGACTTGCACCTAGCTTCCACTCACTACCACATAAACTACTCACTCAGTCTCATCTACCTTCCCCTTCCATCCCATTAGCCCTTCTACTTGTTCCACTTTTGTGTGGAGCATCTGCTTTATATCTGTTTGAGTTTAGTGCAATATTTGTATATAAGATTTAGGTATATGAGTTTAGAACAGTATCCGTTTGAGCTTAGTACTATCTGTATATTCATCCTACCTTTATTCCTAGCCTTTAGCTAGATATTGGTATACATGTTCATTACTATGGTTCATATTGTATGTATATCTAATGCTTACTACAGTATGTATTATTTGCTCTTGTATGTATATTCAATAGTTCTTCATGTACTCTGCTGTTCATTTATTGTTCTGTGGAGCTTTTCTCCCCGGGCCTCCACTGAAAAAGGACCTGTGTCCAGTTGGAATTTCCCAGTAAATAAATAAATAAATTTGTATGTCTATTTGAATAATGTATGTGCCAGTTTCACTGCTGTGATATTAAATTATTTAAATATTGAATTTTCAATACGTTTGTTAAATACATTTTAGCATATTGGCTTTTCTCAGAATAAATTAATACCTAGCAAAGCAAAAAAATAATAATGTCCCTTTAATATTTGTAGACCTTTTACTACTCAAACAAAGCAAACATTCAAACATTTTTCCTATCATACTGCAAGCATAATTAAAAACATTAAAAAATTACCTTTTAGCTTCCAGAGTCTGTTCCACTGCGGATACACCCAAATACCCTGTTGGCTGCTGCCTCTGTCCTCCTTCTTTGATTATGGTGCTCTAGTGTAGCTGCAATTAATCCCCCAAATCCTTTTTATTGATTTTTTTGCCATTATCACTATGTCACCCAGCTGACATTTTATATTATGGTTCACGTGGCTCAGTTACTTTACCTTTGTCTGGTCCGAATTTTGAACTCCTGCCTTTTGGCCCATTCGGCAGAAATTCCAAATTCTTTCCTAGACTCTTCCCCATTCTTCAATACCATAATTATCTTTGTTTCTTCACTGAAAAGGTGCACTCCATTCTGTGTTCCTTCAGAAGAATATCCAGGAAGGGCCTTTGCAGTACTCTGTTAGCCCCTTAACTTATCCCTGATTTTGTCCCTCTTAGTATAACTTTATGTATCCTGTGATTTACCCACATAATCCTTACTATTACTGAACAGTGATACAAGTATTTATTTTATTATACAAATTACTTTTTTAATTTAAAATTTGTAAACTAGGTAAGTGGGCTGATTCATGGATCCTTCTCAGTCACAACCTGGTACAAAAAGGCAAGGATAAATACATTACTTATACAGATAGTTTAGTGCAGACAGGCAGCAGTTTTTTAGAGAGAGGTGGGAGGAAATCAGAGTACTTAGAGAAAACCCACACAAGCATAGATAAAACACGCAAAGCTCCATACAGGCAATCACTGAAAGTCAAGTCTTAAACCCTAGACCCTGGACCTGTGAGGTAGAAATTTTACCACTGATACAGTCCTGCTTCATATAGATAATATGTTTCAAACCACATTTTTGTGCAGTAATATTTTGTGGTCACTATAGTAATTCATGCATAATATACATTGCATACATGTATGATTGCATGGTCCTGAACCTTGATAGAGTCATCCAGCTGATACAGAAGTCTACAAAAGGACAAAATTCTAGATGCAGTCCTAAACAAGTCAAAGTGGATCAGGGATGCCCAGATGAGGGGCCCAATACCTATCAGTGATCATGGTACTGTGCGCTTTTAGAAGCCTGTTGTAATAAGGATACAAAGACAAACATGAAGATATGTGACTTTAGAGAAGCTAGAGCAGCGATGGATTAATGATCTGGAGGCAAACTGAAGGAGATGATAAGCAGTTTAAGTGGATCACAGATGGACTGCTCAATGCTATGAACATGAGTTCAAGGATGGCAAAAAATGAAAAAAGAAAGTGAGTTTGGCAAAAGGTAAGGCACATAAGTGATAGAAGGAAGGGGTTAGAAAGTGGAGGAGGCATGACAGAAGGAACTAACCGAAAACATCACAAGAAAGTAGTCAGCAAAAGTGCACTGCAAAAGGGAGTTCAGAGAAGATATCAGCAAAGGGGATAATATTTTTACCAACATAGCAGAAATAAGAAAGGAAGGAATTGACTTGGCCACGCTGAGGAAGAGTGGCAGAAAGATTATATAACATGGGGAATAAACAAATCACTGAATTAATTTATTGTCTTAGTATTTATAAGGGAGGGGGGTATCATGCTGGGAGGGAGACAGCAGTAGGAGCTATAAAGGGAACTGGCAGCAAAACTGAGGATAAGCAATGGGACCAGATAGGGTGCCTCCCAGAATCCTTGGAAATCTACTAATTAAAATGACAGATTGCTTAATAAAGATGTTAAGCAGAACACAGGCCATTGTAGAAGTACATGTGGACTGAAGGACAGAAGGAGTGGTACTCTTATATAAGAGACAGCAGGAAAAATCTGTTAGCCTAACAGCAGTAGCAGGAAATGTCATAGAATTCAGTGAAAAGATTGTCCATCTATGACAGGAATGCAAATGGTAGCAGCCAACAGGGATTCATGGCCAAGAGCTATCTACTGAATAGAGCTGTTTTTACAGCTAGGATACACAAGAACTTAACAAGGGGCTCTAGCAGACATTGTCTACCTGGATTTCAGCAAACCTTTGCTCAGACAGCAGGTAAACCATTGGGACTGAAGAGAGGACAAAGACTGAAGAAATGGATTGATGTATAGTGAATGTTACAGCACAGTGGAATGGGTTGAGAAGTACAATATTAAGAGTAATGAACGGGGCTAGGGAAGTCCATGTGATTATCCATGGCATAGTACTCTTCAATATGTTTGTTTTACAAAGTGGATGAGGGACAAAGAAAAGGATTGCTTTCTTTGCTGATGAAACAAGGATAGGTGCAAAAGTAGAGGATGGGGAGAGTCTAAGTTGGGATTTAAAAAGATTAACAAATTGAACAGAAATAGGCCATCTGAGAGTCACTGCAGACATGCAAAATATTGCACTTCAGTCACAGAAATCCTTGTGTGACGTATCAGCTGGAGGAATTGGAACTAATGACTGTAAAACAAGAAAATCATCTGAGGATAGTGACCATACCAGGCCATACCATACCATAGCGCCACTAGGAACTGATTGAGAGGACTGTGACAACAACAAACAGCACACTCAGATGTCACTGTAGGGTGATGGACTTCAAGCACAAAGAAACATTGCCCCTGCTGTATCAAGCTTCGGTCAGTCCAAACTTGGAGTGCTGTTCACAGTTCTTGGGCCTAGAAGGGGACAGGGGCATCAAATTGTTGGAAGAAGTCCAGATAAAGGCCACCAGAAAGGTGTGTTGGATAAAATGGGGAAAGGACATGACCAAAGATGAGAACAGTTGGAGCTTTTCTTTCTCCAGACCAGGAGACACAGGGAAGACATGACATATTTGCACAAGAATATGTCAGTATAATATGAAGGGTTAATCCTGAACAGGAATGTCAGAGGGAAGAGGAGTCAGAGGGTGCAGGCAGCAGGTTGTAGGAACCCATTTATAAGGTGTGAATGAGATAACATAAAGGTAATCTATGGATACAGTCAAGGAGGTTAGTGAATTAGCTTGCAAAACATGCATTAAGATTTTTTTATTTTATTACTGGTTTCATATAACTAATTTAGAGAAAACGTATATATAATCTTCAATGTTTTGTCAAGTCCAATTCCCTTTGAATTCCTCCCTAAGCTGCATTCTCCATGGGATTAATGCAAGAAGTGTTAATTTTCTGTTCAAAATAAATATTAATGATAGCAGTTTGTTTCTATAGTATAGAGGAATAGTGCTTTGCCTACTATCCAGATAAGTTAGGATCAACTAGTTAGACAGATGCTGAAGAAACCATCTAGTAAGAAGTAGAAACAAACACTGTTCTGCCCATCTTGGAGGAAGGCAGTCTGCTCAACCAACCAGACAAGTGACTCATAGGATGGGACTGTGCTCTGGTAAATAGTCAGCCACTCACATGGATTGCCAAGGAAGATCTTGAGTTGTGGCCAGAGTGACATCTATCTGTAAGTGATTGTGTGTGTGTGTGTGTGTGTGTGTGTGTGTGTGTGTGTGTGTGTGTGTGTGTGTGTGTGTGTGTGTGTGTGTGTGTGTGAGAGAGACAGTCTGTGAGTGATTGTGTGTGTGTCTGTCTCTCTGTCTGACTGTTTGTGTGTGTGTGTGTGTGTGTGTGTGTGTGTGTGTGTGTGTGTGTGTGTGTGTGTGTGTGTGTGTGTGTGTGTGACAGTCTGTGAGTGATTGTGTGTGTCTGTCTCTGACTGTGGTGTGTGTGTGTATGTGTGAGGGAGACAGTCTGTGAGTGATTGTGTGTGTCTGTCTCTGTCTGACTGTGTGTGTGTGTGTGTGTGTGCCTGCCTGTTTCTCTGTCTGTGAGTATATGTGTGTGTGTATGGTAGCACATGTAGGCCAAATGACAGTGTGTATAACAGGCAGCTATGGGGTAGCGCTGGAAAGTACCAGAAGTAGAAACCCCATGACTGCCCAGATAATGGTCCTGGACTGCACAGGGAGCTGAAGGTCAGCAGGCATGGTGGAGAGAAAAAAAATAAGAAACAAAGAAATAATGAAAACATATATTAATAAAACAAGTAACACAACAGGTTTATAACACAGTACCTTCTGAAACTTTGAAACAAATTGCCACTGCATATGGAAATAAATATGTATTGGTAACAATGCAACGTTTTGTGGTTATGGACTACAAAAAATACATTACGAATTTGGTTGAGGTAGACAGGGTGATGAAAAGTATTCTGAGGTGGTATACAATGATGTTGTAAATCATCAGTGGATACCACCTCAGAATACTTTTCATCATTTGCGGTGGTGAAGCGTTTAGCATTGTCGCCTCACAGCAACAGGCTGTCCGGTTTGATTCTCAGCTGGGGTGCCTTCTGTGCAGTCTACATGTCCTCCCTGCAGTCACATGGGTTTCCTTCAGGTGCTCCAGTTTCCTGCCACATTCCAAAGATATGTGGTAGGTGGATTGGACACTCTAAATTGGCCATAGGTGCAAGTTTGTGAGTGAGTGAGTGAGTGAGTGAGTGAGTGAGTGAGTGAGTGAGTGAGTGAGTGAGTGGTATGAATGAAGTACTGTGGCAGGTCTAGCCACCCGTGGTGTAAACCTTGGCTTGAGATGATTGTCACTGTTGAAGTGACACCCTGACCTCATGTGCAAAATGGGAAAAGGGTTTGAGGATGGATGGATGGATACACTGATGGTGTAAAATTTGATAGCATGTGGTGGGGAAGGGGCTAATGGCTTGCCTAGTAAAACAAATGTATGAGTTTCAATAACTGTTTTTGTTTCTTCATGTATATTCTGTATATGGCATTGTTTTATTTCAGCTTTAGCACTCAGATAGCCGTTAACCTCCTGATGAATATTTTAAGTTTGTACATTGTTTTTCTGCTTAACTATGACTGATGAAATATCTCAGTGTGTGTGGGGAATGGCCAAGACCAGAACAGAGGGTATTCAGATAACTCACTTGTCACGTATCTACTTTTGTTTTAAAATTTGTGAGAGAATGTTTTAAATGTAAACATATCCTACCCTCAGGGTACTTTATGTGTAATTATTCCATTAATGTATTGATCAGTACTAACAAACTAATTTTCCTAAACTTGCTAATAAAATAAATTAAAAATCCCACCTGAAAGTGAGGCAAAATGCTATTCATTAGCATGGCTTTTACTTCCCACACTCAAAGTAGCAACAGGTTATGGCTAAGCATTCAATGTCCTATAACTGTATGAAGTAAAGATTTGAAGTCAAGTTGTTAAAAGGAAGTGATGTCAATGCTTATCCAGTCACCTGCAATCATTTGACAAAAAGGTATCATTAGTAGCAGATGCTCAAACGCTGAGAGATGGTTTCCTCTTAGAACATGCTCTGGTACCTCTTCAGCTTCTTGGTGTACTCACTGGCTTCCTGCCTGTACCCAGTCAATCCATTCATTCCCATTACTGTCTGAGAGACAGACGCATTCATTCTTCAAGGTGGGCAAGAGCTCTATGGTCCATTCATTCCTTGACAGGAGTTGGAGTCTAATCAGCCCTTTCATTACCCTTAAAGCAAGATTCAGGTGTTAGGAAGTGGGCCAGTCTGCCAACTAGGCAGGGCAAACCCTAACTCCATCCCAGCAATGACTAAAAAACATTACCTAGGAGATACTCCTTCTGTGAGTTTCTGGAAGCACTCAGGGGACATCTAGCACATGTCTCCTGACTCAATGGCTGCTATCTGCAATACCACAACACTCCTGTGTTGGGTCAGTGGTACATCAAGTCTGACCACCTCCCTGCCCCAGTGTTTGACAGAAGGTGATCACCACTTACACCCCCATCCCTACTTCTTTGGTCCCTCCAGCACCAAGGCAGAAACATGTTGACTACATAGAACGTCATCAGTAATACTGCATACGTAATGAGTTGGCATTACACAAAAAGTGAAAATCACATATTTAATTTATTATTTATTTGTCTTTGTTCACTGGGAAAGTCCGACTGGGTAATACGCATTTTCAGCGGATGCCTGGAGAGAAAAGCTCCATTTGCTTACATTGTATTATAATACGTTCCAGTTAAACTCAGAGTAGTTACCTTTCTATTTACATTTCTACAAAGACAGTAGTTATATTTATGCATTTTAAGATTTTACAGAGGTGGAAGTTACTAAAGAGAAAGCCCACATGCAACTTAGTGGATTGTGCAGGCAGCAGTTATGTATAAATATTTTTTTGTCATTTCAGTGAGAGATTGAGTGTGTTTTGTTTAAGAGTGTTTGTTAAGTGTATTTGGAGAGTATTGTATGGTGAACACAAACTCTTAACCTTGAAATAAGCATGTGCAGGACCATAATTGGTTAAGGTGTTGTTTAAGCAGTGGTTTAAAACTACTGAGTTTGTTGGAGAGTTTTATTTGTGTGAGGATACTATTCCAGAGTTTAGCAATGTATTGGGAGTAGATTGAGTCTCCTGCACCATTATTTGACTTGTATATAAGTAATACAAATTTGTTACTAGAATGGAGGTCCCTTGCTGGACAGTAGGTCAGTAATAAGTTATGTAGTGAAGGGCATTTTTCTGAATGATGAATGAGTTTGTGTGCTGTAGTTAGTTGTGAATATGTAGATAGTTGTGTAGTTAAAGCCAGTATAATTGTTTTAAGCTATTACAGTGGTGGGTCCTATGAGGGAGACTGGTGGGAAATTTAGCTGTTTTATTCTAGCAGGAGGCAAGTTTCTCTCTTTGAGTATTGTTTAAGTTTGTTGGGATAGGAGCAACGTATAAGAGAGTCGGCAATAAGAATGTGATGACTAGAGTTTTTCTTGCAGTATCTGTATTGAATCCATTGATACTATAAACGGAGACGACTTTCTTGTGTGTATATTTAATGGTGTGCAGTATATGCTGGTCATATGTGAGATTGCCATCTATTATAACATCTAGAAGTTTGCTGTGTTACAGTTTCAGTGAAAGTATTATTTGCTGACTTTATGGTAAAAAGATTGCTTTTGATTTTGGCAATGTTTTAGGGTAAAAAGCATTAACTGAGTTTTCTTGGGGCTGAGTAGGAGGTTTGATTCTTTGAGCCAGGTTTTGACAAAGAAGAAAGATGTTTGGGTAATATCTTAGAAGTTATCTATTGTTGAGGGCACACATATTAATATTGAGTTATCTGCATACTGAACTAAAGTAGCATGGTGAGTGGAGGTGTAGATGTCATTAATAAATATACTAAATAAGAGAGGATGCAAGATAGAGCCCTGAGGGACACCTGTAGCAACTGCTTGAAATAATGAGAATGTTTGTTGCCATTTAACAGCTTGTTGCCTTCATAGGTTCATAGGTAAGTACTAGGCTATCAGCCCTGGGGTCTATATAAGCCTAGCCAAAAAGGTTTCCTGGCTTTCGCCACCTAAGAAAATTATTTTCCTGTGCCCCTGTCGAGCAGTGCCACAAAAGTGATTCCCGGGGTGAATTTTCTATTTCCCATCTAGTCGTCAAGATTTTTCTTAAAGAGGGCCAATGAGGAGCTTTGCTTGACATGAATGGGTAGTTTGTTCCAGAGTATGGGAAGTCTCGGGGACAGGAATCTATCCCTCCAGCATGTTCTGTTTATTGTGGTGACAAGGTTTAGGTCCCTGGAGCATGTGGTTCGGAGAGATTGGGATTTCTTTAAGTGTAGCATGTCCAACAGCTCTGGGTTTGACATAGCTTTGTATGTTAGGCAGAGATTGCCTCTGAGTAGGCGATATGCGACGGAGTAGAGCTGGAGTTTTTTGAGACAGTCTGTGTATGGCATCTGTTTGAGGCTGGTAATCCTCTTAGTGAGGTATTTCTGTGGCCTTTCCAATTGTTGTAGGTGTCTTGTGAGATACATGCCAAATGGGGCATTGTACTCTATAATGGGTTTGATGAGGGATGAGTAGAGAGGAACAATGACCTCTTTTTGTCTAGAGGAGAACCCTTTTGTGATGAGGTGTGCCACGTAGAAGGATTTCCTGACTACTGTGGCGATGTGGTTATCAAAGGAGAGACTACTGTCCACCTGTGTCCTGAGGTCTCTTATCACACTTTCAGTGTTTAGTGAGCTACCCCCTATGTGGCAGTTCATGGGTACTGAGTTTTTCCCAAAGGGGATGATAATGTGCTTCTTGGCATTGAGCTTGAGGCCATGACTTTCACACCAAGCCTCTGTCTCTGTGAGGCCCTTTTGTAGAATGTCTCCATCATTAGGTGATTCTATTATGGCTCCCAGTTTGCAGTCATCTGCAAACTTTGTTAGCCAAAGACCTTCAGTGTTGGCCTGTACATCAGAGAAGTAGATGCTGAACAGGAAAGGACCCAGGACCGAACCCTTTGGTACTCCACTCATCACTGGTCTGAAGTCGGACTTGGAGTCAGCTACTTTTACTGTGTGGGTTCTGTCAGTGAGCCAGTTGGCAAACCATCTTGTGACATAGGGATTTATGCCTAGTTTAGTGAGTTTATCTAGAATTCCAGAGTGGGGGATGGTATCAAAAGCCTTGGTGAGGTCAAGATAGGCTGTGTGCACTACCTTGCCCTCTTCTATGGCTTTGGTGCTGCTTCAAAGAAGTCAATCCGGTTTAGTAGATGCGATGTACCTTTTACAAACCCAAACTGAGTGGGGTCCAGGGTTTGGAGTTTACCTATGTCTTTGTTTATAAGCTCCAAGATGATACGTTCCATGGCTTTACAGACCAGGCTCATCAGGCTAATGGAGCGGTAGTTTCCAGGGTCCATGGTAGCAACCCCCATGTGGAGTGGGATAACCATCGCTGTGTGCCATTCAGTAGGCACATAGCCTGAGGTGAGCCTATAATTGAACATAGTACTTAGGTGGGGTGCCAGTTCGTTTTGTAGTACGTGCATTATGCAGCCTGGAATGTTGTCTGGTCCCATGGATGCTGTGTCCTTGGCTTTGGAAAGTGCAGTCTTTACTTGTTCATCCGTGATTGCAGGGGCTTTGCATTCTTCCAGTATTAAGATTGGCCCTTTGGAAGGTGAGAGGGGGGGTAAAGTTAGCACTGAACCTATCTGCCAGGATGTTGGCAATATCGGTTGGTTCTGTATATTTAGTGCCATTGTGCTGTAGCTAAGAGCAGATCTGAGTGTTGCCATTGAGATTCTTGACATAGCTGTAGAATGCTTTGTGGTTGTCTTTGGAATCAGTGGTGATTTTATTTTCATAACTGGCTTTGGAGGATTTTATGAGGGAATCTCAGCTTCTTGCTGAGGCTGACCAGGGAGTTCCTCCAATCTTGGGATTTTACTCTTTTCTGTAACAGCTTCTTCCTTCTGTTGTAGAGTTTGTTTATGGCATGGGACCACCAGATTGGCTTCCTTGTTTTGGAGGATAGTGTCTTGGTTCTGTTGGGGGTGGTACAATCCATGCACTCATGTATGTACTTATAGAGTGCATTTGTGTAAGATTCAGCAGTTGTACCTCTATTTTCCATCTGCATGGGTGTCGTGAAGTTTGCCACTTCTGTCTTAAGAAGCATGAAGTTGGCCTTGGAGTAGTTTTTGATGGTGGTTTCCTTAATGGGTGGTGGGGGGTGGGATATGGATGTCTAGGGTGATTAGCTTGTGGTCGGATCTGACCAGCGAGGAGATGACCTCTGGCGTGGAACACTGGTTACCCATATTGGTAATTACCAAGTCCAGGATATTGCTGCCCCTGGTGGGGGTGTGGACACGTTGATCCAAGGTGTTGGAGTTTATAAATTCCAGAAAACATTGAGCGAATGAGTTGCTACATGAATAGTTTTCCAGTTGATGGTGGGGTAGTCTTGCCCATAATTAAGGTATTGGGTTGTACCTTAATATTTTCCAGTATCTTAAGAAATGAAGAGTGGGAATCCTGAGGCATGGTGGGGGATCTGTAACAAGCTGCAACCTGGATTGCAGTCTTTCCCAGTGTTGGTTGCACTTGGATAATTTTGGATGCATTATGTTGAGCAACTAGCCTGGAGGTGTGGATATCCTTAATGAATGTGGACACTCCTCCACCTTTAGTGTTTCGGTCCAGGTTAGATGACCAAAAGGGGTGGTATGAATTATAGCCTGGTAATGCAGGGGTGCTCTCTGGAGCCTTGAACCAGGTCTCTGTCACTGCACAGATGTCGATGTTCTCTATTTTAGTGCCTCGAGTGAGTGCATTTTGAGGTTTAGACTTCTAGCACTGAGTAGCATTACCCTCAGAGTTTGCTTGCTTGTACCTGGTATGGTGGTGAATTTGGCATTTGAACCTTGCCTAAAAAAGGCACTATAGGGGTGGCAAAAGCCTTAGCCAGTATCCAGAACCCCAGGGGTGACAGGTGCAGGCCATCTCTGGCAAAGCATCGTGATCTGTCGACCATGTCGTCCCACGCAGACAGATACTAGATCCGATTAGAATGACACCAGAAGCTTAGTTAATTGTTGAAGTCAATCATTTTGTACTTGTACTGTGGTATCATTCTGGGTGATGGGAGCATGCTACTCAGGGCCAGGGTCATATCTGCCTGGGCTACAAGATCTGAGAGCTCCTCCATGTTTCTTTTCATGTAGTCCAGGGAGGTACATCTCAGTTCATTCACACCAACATGGACAATGACAGAGTCGTATTTGTACTTGTTGTGGAGTGACCTGAGTGCTTGCATTATGTGGCGGATTCTGGCACCCGACAGGCAGCTGACAGTAACTTTCTCCTTGTTTAGCCTGGTGAGTGGGACATCAGTGTGCCTGACTACAGAGTCACCTATGACTAGTGTGTTGGGTAAGTTATTTTGCCTTATGGGCTGAGGTTGAGTGGCACACTGATTTTGTGGGCTATGTGTCATTTGGGTAGTGTTGGGGGTGGTGGTTGTCTGCATTTCAGCTTGGGAGGTCTCTGTTGCTTGGGCAGATTTTTATTGAGAGCCTCCGTGAATGTGGGTGTGTGCTTTGTGTTTCTATGTATGAGTTTTGGTGGTGTGGGTTTTGAAGGACTAAGTGTGTAGTGTGTTGTGGTGCAGGTGTTAGCCTTCTCCTCTTGACTGTCTACTCCAGTCTTGGCTGGAGAGAGCTTGGTTTCCAGTTTGGCTATATAAGTGCATTTCTCACAGGTTGTAGTGTTGGGTGGTAGGAGGAGAGGGTTGTCGGTGTACATGAGGCAATTGCTACATTGCCCCAAGATGCCCAGATTCATCAGGTGAACAGAAGAAAACACTGGGAGCTGACCCATGGACATCTTGGATAGGTGCTTATTTATTTAAGTACTAAGAACTGTTTTCCTCTTGACAAGAGAAGCAAGTTGAGTGCTGTAGTAATTAGTAGTTTATTTAGTGCTTACAATGAGCTCTGAGCAAGTGCTGAGCACAAGGAAACAGTTGTGAGTGCTGAAACTAAAAAACTGTCTAGTTCTTGCTAAAACTAGCTAGTTTTAGCACCAATCCCAAGAGGAGAAGCAGGCCACAGCCTGTTTGGTGATCTACAGTTTTGTCCCAGATGATGCAAGGGTCTGCAGGCTTGTGGCCTTTTTCTGGTAGATGCCTCTAATAGCAACCAGACCAATCAGGTATGTTAAGCACAGACATTCACTCACCAACCAGAAAGAGTCAGGAATCAATGCACTCTGCTCCTATTCTCACCAGGATCAAAATTTAAGCACATATTCTAAGCTGTCATCTATAAAGCAGTTATTAAGCTTTCTGGTGATCAGCAGTCTTCAGGAAATAATGTAAATGAACTCCTTCTCTCACCAGGAGAAAACAGAAGCACTAATCCCCACATGACTACTGACAAGCAGAATGTGGGCTTCTCCAGTAACTGGTGATCTTGCAATAGATGCTTAAAGGTAAGATGAAAAAATGGTTTACTCTAAACACTGCAGTGTGCACCAGAGGAGTTAGATGTGAAAGTAGGTAACTTAAGTTTTACCTGTCTAAAAGTTAAGTTTTAGTGGAGAGTCACTATTTTTAAAACAGCAAGATAGATTGAAAGGGGGTGGTCACGTTTGTATTCTGGTACTATGGAATACATCAGATAGGTAACTAAGAAACTACATGGTGAACACAAGCAAACGATAGTTTCCATGTCAGTTAATTACATTGGTAAAATGTAGTAGAGCAGTAGTGGTGCTGTGCTGAGTCCTAAAACCATGTTGTGTTTCTGACGGCAGGTTATTTGAGGTTAAGTATTGCATCAGCTACATATGAATGCATTTCTCTAATATTTTGGAGAGGGGAGAGAACTGCTGTTGGTCTGTAGTTATTAAACTCTGCAGATGTGCTGCCTTTGCGTAGTGGTAGGATGTAGGATATTTCCACAGTGATAGGACGCATCTTTCTGCTATGGACCTGTTAATTAGTATGGACACAGGGAAGGCTATAACATCTGCTGCCATTTGTATGTAGTCTGATGGTAGTTGGTCTACAGGAACGGAAGTAATTTTTAGTTTAAGGATCAACTTTCTTATGAGTGAGGTTGGTACCGGACTAAAATTGAAGAGCTATGGGTAGTTTTGATTAGGCAGGGGTAGAGAGAGGGCACAGATGCATTAGTGTCTAAAAGAGATAATATTGCTTGCATAAAGTAGGAATTAAACTGTGTGGGGATAGAGTCTGTTATACTGTCTGTTTTTGAAGAGGGCGTGATGGTCTTGCCAGGGTGGAATAGTTTATTTAGTGGGTTGTTTTTATGTTTGTCTTGTAGACTGGTATAGTATATTTGCTTATCCTGTTTGACATGGTGTTTTGCAAGTTTTCTAAGATGTCTAAATTGCTGGAAGGTATTTTTGAATTCTATTTTGATACCAATTAGAATATATTTTCCAGGAAAGAGAATATTTTGTGACTGAAAATATGGCATGACCAACACTCCCTGCAGTGGGGAAGACAATGTATCCAATTCAACACTAAGCTGCATTTAAACTCTTAAGAGTAGGAGTACAGTCTGGGCACATTTTATACCTGCATTTCCTGTTATGGGTCCCTTTTATTAAGATGTCTGCAAGGGGGCTGACATATGACCTTTTATACTTGGGTATAGGCTTCTGACTATGTCAGGAATGCATCAAACATCTATTACACTAGAAGACATATATATTTCTCAAGAAAAGATCTTTCTTGGTCATTGAAAACAAGCCATTACCAAAGCATCTTGTGATGGATGAGCAATGCAGCTGCATCAGCGTCAGAACTAGGTTCCCAATGGGTAGAATGCGATTCTTTGTACCCAAACGTTGCATTGTAATTTTTTTGGGGAACTTTATATGGGGACTGGCATGTGGCTATTTTACATAGGTACCAAAGCAGCATTACAGACATTTGACGATTAGAGCTTGTATTGTTGCATTATACTTGACTTTTATTATGGTTGTATTTTGTACCCAAGTGTTGCATTATAAGTTTTATTGGGAACTTTATATGGAGACTGGTATGTGGTTATTTTACATAGGTACCAAAGCAGTGTTACAGACATTTGATAGTGAGAGCTTGTAATGTTGCATTATACTAGACTTTTATTATGGTTATATATACTACTTCTGGTCATATTGAAGAATGCAGCATATGCTCTCAATATGTCTATATTAACTTATATATCAGAAGTTAAAATCATATGTATTTCTATTGAAAAAAGGAGATTTCTTTCAATGGAAATCTGTTATGATCAAATCTTCCTGTACTAGTAGGAGGACAGTATGCTGGGATCATATTCAGCCATAAGCTGCATTTAAATGTTAACCTTCAAAGTAAAATGGCAGAAGTAGGTGTATTGTGTACAAAATGTCATTATAATTTCATGGTAAAAGTACTTGAATGGCAGACTGACATATGATGTTTTATACATTGGCCCTGAATGCAGGTTTTTATAAAGATTTTACAGACAGACTGCAATTTTCATTACACACATTTTCCAGTACTGATGGTAAATATTACATAAGTGAATGCACTGAATTGTGAATGCTATATAATCGACCAACAATCCACGAAAACCCAAAATGTCGAACACACGGATCAGTGATTTTTTTCCCAGGGAAAAAAATCGCTGAGCCGTTTTAAAAAAAAAAATCAAAACACAAAATAAAGTGGGGGGCTTTGCCCCCCCCCACCCCCGATGTGGTGTGCTGTGCCCCCCACACCCCCTACTTAAATATACCAAATCCAAGATCACACCACAGTGGAGTAAATGGCCAAAAACAGCCTAGCGATTTTTTTTCCCTAAAAATCGCTGTTCTGTGCTTTCGGTATTTTACCATTTTGCATTATGCCATTCGACTAAATAGCATTCGCAATTCATTGCATTCGCTAAAATAATAGGGGCCCGGTAAAACAGGGCTAGCCAGCTAGTGGTGTGAATATTAATTCTAGGTGATGGTTACTGTTGATGTGCCCCCCCCTCATGTAAAAATGGGAAATAGGGGGCTGATGTTCATGCAGATAGGACTTCTGCTCTGGATAAAGAATGTAGCATGTCTTCATAATATGTCTTTATTAAGTTGCCATCACATCAAGTCAGATTTATTTCTCTAAAGAAAGGAACTTCTTGTGAAAGGAATCATACCCTATCCAAAGCTTACTCTGCTGAGGGGACAATATGATGAGGTCAGATTCAACAATTTAAATCACTACGTTTAGGCTATCTTAGGTACATTTTTTACCTAAGCGCCTGACCTTTTATAGTTGACTGAAAGTTTTAATTATTCTCAAAGACATCTGTTTTTTATGAATAGATACTAAATGAATACTTTTAGACATTCAAGGACAAAAGCGTGGCTTTTACAGTATACCAGGGTTTCCATTAGAGGTGGCTATATGATTTCTTTATGCAGTACAGAATGTAGCGCATATTCAAAAATGTATCTGTGAAGTAAAAATTACATATAGTTCTCTTGAACAGAATAATTTAATAACACTGAATATTGACTCTCCACTACAAATTTAACTCATATGCAGTGATGCACATTATGTGAAGGTAAGGTTGTGTATGTGCCTTTTTATCTGAAATTACCCCCTTACTGGATTCTATAGATGAGAGTCATAATAATTTTTTGTGAAAAAAAAAAGAAAATTTCAAACTGTTTTAGAACTATGGTGGTATATTGCTAGATGCATAGTGATTTGATTGCTCTGTTTTTGCCATTCATTTAAAACAAACATATACATTTCACATTTTATTCTTGCAAATGCAGTATTTTACTTATTATTTATCAGAGAAAGAGGTTCTCCCATTCGATTCTCGGCTGGAGCGCCTTCTGTGTGAAGTCTGCATGTCCTCCCCGCAGTCGAGTGACGTTAAAGACATGCAGGTAGGTGCGAGCGTGAATGGGTCTGCCTTCGTTGAAGGTTGGGCATTGGGCTGGCAACTCGGCACTGTAAAAATCCACTGCCAATCATGAGCGAACCAGAGTTCTGCTGTGGAGACCCCTAATCGGGAAAAGCCGAAAGTCTTTTTTTAAACTGGAGAAGTTCAACTGAGCAAAAATGCACATTTTTTAATTTTTAAGTAAGATTAAATAAACAAACTTAGTTGTAGTAATACATGTACATATAGTCAAGAACTTATTGTTTTAATGTAGCAGTAAACTAATAATAGATATTTATACGGTGGCTATATAACAGCAAAAATGCAGTTGGTAAAAATAAAATTAAAAGGAAAATAACTAGCAGAAAATATGATTGATAAAAAAAATACTGCTGCTGTGATGATGTATATGATATAAGGTGTTGATGAAAGAGAAGCTGAAAAGATCTAAGGGTGCGAAGTGGAAGGCGGATAAGGAAAAGAGAAATGAATGTGCAGTGAGAGGGATGGAGAATGCTGGAAGAGAAAAAGGGGTAATAGGTTTAGAGAGCTAGGATGGAAGAAGAGAAAAGGTAGGTATGAGATGTGAAAATGGGGAGAAGGAACAAAAATAGAGAGAAAATACTGAAATGAAGTTGGCAGAGGGTAGAAGCAACAGAAAAAAAAAAAAAAAAAATATATATATATATATATATATATATATATATATATATATATATATATATTACAGGTGAGGACTATATAGTTGAACTGTTCAGAAGTAGAGCATATACAGAGTCAGGTAAATGTTGCATAAATGTTGTTTCTGTTGATTTTTGAAGCTTTCATTTTTGTCTATTCTTCTAAGTTTGAGTGAGATAAAATTATAGTTTAGTGACATAATTGGAGTATATTCAGTAACTGGTGGTATCATATCATATGGTAGAACCTTAGAAGGATTTGTTACTAGATCTGAGATCTCTGGTGATTAAATAGAAATACAGTGTGTTTTGCAGTGCTGGGCATTTTTCTGTGTTATTTATTAGATTATGGGCCACAACTAGTTGAATGCAGGCCAAGTACTGTGGCAGTTCAAGCCAATTTAGATATTTTAGGACAATACAGTGATGGAATTGTAGGAGGCATTGGCAGCAAATTTAGCTATTTTGTTGTAGTATGTGACATCCCCCACTCTGGGCCAGTAATCAAGGAGCCTGAATCCCCACCACTGACACTGAAGAGAGAGACGTTCACTTGGAATACAAATGGATTACACTCTATTTCCAGATGTAGATCTCTCTGCATCAAACATAATTTCCCTTAAGAGCACACAGGGAACACAGTTTGCCCAGGGTCTGGATTTCTCTATATCTGTCCCTCCACAGGTCCTCATTAAGGATCTCTACTAGCACAGGTGTGTTCAGCACCCTCTCTGTGAAACCAGTGGTTAGTGGTCCTGCTCCCTGTAGCTGACACACACTCTTTGAGATTTAATTTTCACACACACGCACACACACACACACACACACACACACACACACACACACACACACACACACACACACACATACACACACACACACACACACATACACACACATGGATACACACCTGGGAAAGGCTGGCACAGATTACCCTCTCTACCAACTTTGCCCAGGCTATAAGGTAGATTCACTGCCATCAGTCAAGGCTCTTAAAAGGGTATCCAGTTATACTGAGTGAAGTTACTATTAATGGAAATGGTAATGTTGACCAGTCAGGCTATCAGAAGTGGCCACGGTTATCACCAAATAAATATAATTAAATACTCTCAAAGCTTAAATATTTTCTAAAAGGACCAGCCACAATGAAAAGTTTAAATATATTTAATAATAAATAATAAAAGAACATGAAAATACTAAATATCTATTTACAGTAAACACTAGAGTTTCAGTCACAGGAAATATTAAAAATAATACAGCTGGAAAGATTCACACCGTTGCAGAAAAACAATGCTCAACTATTCTCACTATATTTTCCTGACTAATCTAAAGAGTACTAGTTCCTGGTCATTTACTAGCACAAGGTAAGATGAAGTAGGTGAGTGGTCTTCCTTCTTGGTCAGGTTTCAAAAACATAGTACTTAGTCTGACTGAAAGACTTCTCAAAATAATATCTAAATATTATTTCAGAGCTGATTGCACAATGACATCCCATCTGGTCATCTGACTTCTGGCTCCCATACAAACCCTGTTGCTAGAAACTGTCAGGATTTAGCACCTATGTGTTACCATACACACAGACAGAGCTTTGCTCAGATCTGCTGCTGCTTCTGGAAGTCATAAAATCATTTTAACGCTTCTACTCCTCCTACAGAGCAGTAAGCCATGCTTCTCCAAGACATTTTGTCTCTGGCTGCAATCAGAACTAAAAGACACAGTCTCTATGGCCTAATTTAATTTCAGCTATTTTTTCAAAGTTTGCTGCAGCTGGATTAATTAACCTCTTCTCTTCCAGTATACTCTGTTAAAACATATACATTTAATTCAGTTACAGTAATACATGTACATTTATTTTCTTTCCAGCAGGGGGCACTGTTGACACATTTTTAACACAAGCAACTTTACAAATACATTTTTAAATGCTAGCAACCATAGAAATCAGTTTCTTATTCTCAGTAGTCCACTCTACCATCTTTATGGCTTTTTTTTTTTGGCCTGTCAGTTTTTGTGTTTTTTGTGAACTACTACTTCCTTCTACATCAGGGCTCATTCCCCCTTTGCCTGGAATAACCCCATTGTAAGAAGGTTTCCGTGTCTTGAGGATTCTACACTGTCATGTCTTCTATTTCTGACACTGGTGTGCCAACCAGAATTGGGTGCCGTTTTTTCATCTTTTTCTGCCTATGGTATATGCTGTTTAAAATACAGTCTTTATATCAGTGTTGTCTTGGTGAGACTTTGTAAAAACAGGGTCCACCTCGTGACATTACTCACCAAGACTTGAGGATGAATTCACTTCCAGCAATATTATTCTCCTTTGCTTACTGATTTTATCATCTCTCCATCTAGACTCTATCATCTGTCTATCAAAACCTCTATCATCTCTCCATCCTAACCCCTATCACCTCTCCATCCAAAGATGGCAGGGACATGTTTTTGTGTATGGAATGGTTGATTAAGATGGACACAGAAATCCAGAGCATATGCTGCAAGATTTGGGTATTTATTTGGCTGGGTGTCAGCAGCTGAGGTTGTTGGATTTAGGTTTTGTAGATATTATACTAGTAGTGGAGGTTGGTACAGGTTGAAAGTACAGTGTGTTGCTGTCCAATGCAGGTGGGATAAGAAGGCGAGAAGGGGAATTATAGTTGATAAGAGAAAGAATATTGTTAGTAAAGTGGGAGTTGAATCAGACTGCTATTTCGTGTTTGGTATTACTAGTTAATAGAGTGGGAGCAGTGAATTGGCCAGGATGGAGTAATTCTTTTCATGGATGACCAAAATAAATTGGGGTTTTTATGGTACTTGTGCTAGAGGTTAGTATAATATATATATATGAACCTATATATACTGTTTTACAGTTTGGGATTTTATGGTGCTTGTACTGGCTACTGTAATAAGATTTTTTTTATTTTTCTTTATATGCTGTTTGGTAAGGTTCCTAAGATGTGTGAAATATTGCTAAATGTCTTGGGTTTTGTTTGATGACCATACTTTTCAAGCTTTTTGTTTTTCTCTGTATAAGGAATTTTACATTTATTTTGATTACCATAGAAATAGGTTTGATTTAACTCTTTTGGTTCTGAGTGGGTCCTGTTCATTCACCAGATTTAGAAATGTTCCTCTGAAATGAGAGACCGTCTTTTAATGGCGGGATTTTTAGTATGCTGCAGTCATAACTGCATAAGGAGGAGACAAAGATATTAGTGTTGAATCTGGTTAGATTATGCCTTTGATTGCACAGTACTGGTTTTCTTACATTGTGGGGAAGTCTAAGTATGTAAGTTGGAATGTGATCACTACTATAATTAGGTAGTCGTGCAGAGGAGTTTATTGTATTGGTGTTATTGATTAAGTTCCAGTCTACTACAGACTACTTATTGCTGTTTTTATTCGCTCTTGCGGTTACATTGATTAGTTGTGAGAAGCCTGATAAGGTAATTGGGGTTTGTGTGGGTGACTGGGTTGCTTTATTGCCCATATTTGCTTAGGTTACCCATAATAATGGTTTCTTGGTGTATTTTATGAGGTATCCAATGGAGGATGTATCCAGCAGCTGATGTATTTCTCCCTGGGGATATATAGTCCAGGAATGTAAATGGTCTTTCTATTGTTTAGTTTTAGGTCAGTGATCAATATCTCTGCATTATTACATTTTGTGAGAGGGTAGGGTAGATTGTTACATTATGGCTATTACCTCCCATCTTTATTTTTCCTGAAATAAAAGGCAATGAAATACTACCCCCAGGCTTTAACACACTCAGACTCTGCTGCTGGAGGAATTTAGAAACACACACAGACTATGTCACTTGGGAATTTAGAAACACACAGAGACTCTGTTGCTTCGGAGAATTTAGAAACACACACAGACTCTGCCGCTTGGGGGAATTTAGATACTGTCCCATTTTTTGGAAAAGGGACAGGGGTTTTACACTCATCAATGGCCATGAAGTGGACTGGCATTTTCTGTTTCATTCTGACTTTTAGCAACATCTGTTATGTCTAGTTTCAGTTTATCACCCTGAAGTTGGTCATGCCATTACCCTTAGAGAGCATTTTCAAGGTGTCATTGGACATGACTTACACCTTTTGTCGCATCAGTATTTGGGGCGACAAAGGAGATTCCTGTGGCTCTCTCTGGATTGGTATCACTTCTGTTACAAAGTGTTGCAGTTTAAGCTTTCTTCACTACATAGTCTTTGTTATGCTGCTGGCCGTTGTGGCCAAAGTATTACAAGTGAAATATCCCCATGGTTTGTCCCAAGTATCTTCAAAATGCAGTGCCTGTGAAATCATTTGCTTGTTCTTATTAGAGTGAAAACAAGGCTTACTTGAGATCACAGTGTGCTGTTCTGGGGAGTTTCTCCATTCCCTAGTGTTGTGTCACCATGGAGTCAGTACACATAAATAGGGTGTGTGTGTGTGGGGGGGGGGCTTACCCTCCTTGCCACCATGCCAGAAAAAAATGTTTTCAATCAATGCATTTGCTTTGAGTGGCACAGATCCATCTATCTTGCATGATCACTCTGCTAATTTCTGAGTGATTCACATTTTTGAGGTGCCAGTCTGTTTGTCAGTGGTTTTGGGGGGACAAAATGGAATTAGTAGTGAATGTGTTCTCTGCCAGTGACATGGGCAGTTATTTATTTATAGTTATTTAGTGCTTTTGGTGACTGGGGTAGTCTGGCTGGGCTATGGTAGCCCTTTTTCAGTGGAGACCCAGGGAGAAAAGCTCCATTAACAAAATATTATGCAGTAGAAAATGTAAAGTTTAAAAGTTATGGTATGGACATACAGTAACTGAAAGGCAACTATACTAGTAAAAATATCTGAAATCAGTAAAATATAGTGTCTACATATTAATACAAGATAATTTGATATATACAACAATGTTTAAAATGTTGATTTAAAATTTTACATTAATGGGTAGGAGCAATGAGTATATATTCCAACTATTCCTATTAAGACAAGTTTCATATGAGGTATTTGAGGTTGAACTTTTGCTGCTGAGCTAAAGTTTCAATTTAAAGTCTGGGAAAGAAAACAAAACTCATTTTCATCATTGTCTGGTGAACAAGAAGGGGAGTTTATGAGGCTATCAGGTCCTTGGCATAGAGGGATTTCTCCCTGTCCAAGCCAAGGGTGTACTCCACTGCTAGGGTGATAACAAGCTCTTCCTCAGTGTGTGGCTTCTTATGTAGATCCCTTGATCCTGCAGGATTTCTCTGTTGGGGTCTCAGAGGTTACAGAGAATTCTAGGATACCTTAAGAGGTTTAGTCTTCAAAATGAAATTATTCTTCAGAAGGGTAAAGTAATATCCTGTACTACTCTTGTCTCTCAGCTTATAGGAGATTTTTACTTACCCTAGACAACTGTATGACATAGATCTCAGCTGTTCCATAGTCACAATGCATGTGTCAGCTATCTTTGAGCATTAGGACATTGTAAGGGGCAGGACTGTGTCCCAACACTGGTTTATCAAGCAGGTCCTTTAATGAATGCTGAACATCTTAGCCTGTTTTGAAACAGCCTTGCCCTCCTCAGGATTTGAAATTAGCAGTTGACAGGCTTCCCTATCTCACATCTGAGACTGTTGGCTTGGTGGCATTGAAGTTTGTATATCAGAACATGCATTTCCCGATGTTTATCACCACTTCCCTAAAGACTTCTGGGATGCATATCCTTCCATTAAAAGAACCGTATCTTCTTCTTCTTTTGGCTTTTCCCGGTTAGGGGTCGCCACAGCGGATCATCTGTCTGCTCATGATTGGCAGTGGAGTTTTACAGTGTCGAGTTGCCAGCCTGGCTCCAAACCTTCCACAGAAGGCACACACATGCACACACTCACACCTAGGGCCACTTTAGAGTGTCCAATCCACCTACTACATGTCTTTGGGATGTGGGAGGAAACCGGAGCACCCAGAAGAAACCCACGCGACCACAGAGAGGACATGCAGACTCCACACAGAAAGCACCCCAGCCGAGAATCGAACCGGAGAGCCTCTTGCTGTGAGGTGGCAATGCTAACCGCTGCACCACCGTGGCCGCCCATTAAAAGAACCATATCTACTATCATAAAAAATAGAGTGCCCTTCAAGATGAACCCACATTTCCTTCCAGAGGCAGTTCAAAATTGTCCCTGGACAAGTGTATCAGTCTCACGATTTTCTTTCTGTGGCAGAATATAGGGAAGAAAAGATCACTCAAACCCTAGATGTGCAAACTGTGTAAAATGATACCTGAAAAAGGTGTACAAAATTTAAGAAGATGGACCAGTTGTTAAGCTACTTTATGCCAGGGAGGAGAGATCTCATTGCTGTAGTCAGATCCCACGCAGCAAAATAAATGGTTTCTCCCAGTAACTGTTTTAAGAATAGGATCATAGGAGGTTACTAGGCTAACCGCCCCAGGGCCCTTACAAGTCTAGCCAAATTCAGATTCAACCCATGTTTCCAAGAGTGTATGGTTCAAGCAGACACTAAAATCAGTATCTGTTGCCCCTGTCCAAGAGGGACACAGGTGGAACCCCCAGGGTGAATTTCTGATTACTCATCCAGTTATCCAAATTACACTTAAATAGGGCCACTGAGGGGCTTTGTTTAACATGAATAGGAAGCTTGTTCTAAAGATGGGGCAACCTCTGTGAGACAAATCTGTCTCTCCAGCAAGTTCTGTTGATGTCACATACCAGGTCAAGGTCCTTTGAGCAAGTGACCTGTGTGCCATTTGACTTGCAAATTTGCAGCATTTCCATTAAAGCTGAGACAGTGATTGCTCTGCATGCAAGGCACAGGTCACCTCTGAGCAGTCTGTATGACACAGAGTAAAGTACACAATGATTTCAGTCTGTCCGCATAAGACAGATTTTGAAGACCCTGAATTTTCTTTGTAAGGAACCTTTGTAGTCTGTCCAATTGCTGCAGATGTTTGGAAAGGGACATACCTAAGGCAGCATTGTACTGTATTATTGGCCCGATGAGGGAAGAGTACATGGGGGTTATAACCTCTTTTTTCTGGAGGCAATGCCCTTACTTATGAGAGGAGCAAAATAAAGTGCCTTTCTTACCACTGTGGAGACATGGTGATCAAATTTGAGGTTGCTGTCAACCTATGTGCCCAGATCTCTCACCACAGACTGTGTGCTTAATGTATTGCTATTGATGTGGTAGTTTGCAGGAACATCACCCTTGCTGAAGGGGATGATAATGCATTTTTTTTGCATTAAGTTTAAGACCATGACTTTGGCTCCAGTCATTAGTCTGTATTAGACCTTCTTGCAGGATGTTGAGATAGCTAGGGGTTTCAGTGATCACTCCCAGTTTGCAGTCATCAGCAAACTTTTATCAGCCACAGTCCTTTAATTTTAGCTTGTACTTTGGAGAAGAAGATTCTAAACAGTAGGGGTCCCAGAACCAATCTCTGTGGAACACAACTGGTTACAGGTCTGGTGGATGAGGTTGAGTCCTCTATTTTGACCGTATGAGTTTTATCAGTGAGCCAGTTTGCAACCAACCTAACAATATATGGGTTGATACCCAGCTGAATATATTTATCAACTATACCTGAGTGCGGGATTGTGTCAAAGGCCTTGCTAAGTCTAGGTAGGCCGTATGCATAGATTTTCCCTCGGCTAGGGCTTTGGTGGCTATCTTGAAGAAATCCACCAAGTTTAACAGGCATGTTCTCCCATTGACAAAGCCAGACTGGGTGGGGTTGAGCATTTGGAGATTTCCTATATCTTTGTTAATAACTCCACCAAGTTTGGAGATTTCCTATACTTATTTATTTATTTATTTATTTATTTATTTATTTTCTGACTGATCTAAAAAGGCCCATACTCAGTGGAGGCCTGGGGAGAAAAGCTTCAAGTTACATAGTAAACAGCATTAACATAGAATGTAAAGAATAACAGGTTATATAGTAAACAGTGAATGCAATTGACATGGAATGAACAAAAAGCAAGTAACAATAATACAAATAATGCAGTAACAAGTAACAGTAATGCAAATAATGCAATAAAGATGGTTAGTCACACATATTACTCATTATAATTGTTGATCATTGAATGCAACTAATCAGAAACTAAAACATTATGTATTTTTTACTTAGGGTGGGGTGGTAGCCTCACCAAATTAAACAATTAGTGGAGAAATATACAGTAATAAACTGGAGATAGGTTCCACAGGAAAGAGTCAGAAAATACAAACATTAGAGATGAATAATATAGGAGGAGTAGAGCAAAATAGAGAAAAAATGCTGAGATGTCAACCTGGTGTTGAGCAGGAGCATAGCCAGGTTTTAATCAAATGGGCCTTGAGAATACTTTTGAATTTGGAAGGGTTGGCTGTGTAAAGAATGGGCTGGGGAAATGAGTTCCAAATTGTTGAGCTGTGTCTTGAGAACAAGGTATCTCTGTTGCTGTTATTGGCTTTAGAGATGTCTAGGAGAAGTTTGTCAGATGAGTGGATAGGTATATTGCTAGTGTAGAGTTTTACATGGTTTTTCAGGGCTGGACATTTTTCTGGTCGGTAGATGATTGAATGGCAAATTGTGAGCTGTTTCAGGCATAATAGGTTTGGGAGTTCCAACCAGTCTAGTTTGTTAAGAGCCATACGGTGATGTATTCTGTATGGGAGGTTGGTGGCAAATCTGGCTATTTTGTTGTAGCAGGCTTCTAGTTTATTTAGATTTGATTTCTTTAAATTTATGAAAATTGAGAGGTATATAACAGTGTGGATAATAGATGGGTTTGGGCAATGGCTATTTTCCTGGTTTGGGTGAGGAATGGTTTGGCTCTATAGAGTACCCCGAGTTTTATGTGGACCTTTTTATAGTTTGGGGTATGTGCAGGTCATAGCTGAGGGACTTGTCAGTGGTGACCCCTAGTAGTTTGGTGTGGTCTACTGGCTCTATTTTTGGTGTTATTAGTGGAGCAGATGGTGAATGGGATGGGGAGTTTCAGATGTTTTATTGCTGGTAAAAACTAATAGTTTGGTCTTGTTGGGGTTGAGTATTAGCTGATTGGTGGTAAAGTACTGTTCAACATCTTTAAATGCTTTTTGTGTTTTTTTGCGGGTCTATATTATAAGATCGACATTTGAAAACATCGAACAACATATGGTTGACACCATATGGTTGATGTCTTCAAACATTGACCTTATAAAAAGACAAAACAAAAAAAAGAAAAAAGTACCCTAACGGGTTCTCCCCTTATGGAGATTTCTGTTTACACGCTCGAGATTCTGAGCGTTCGATATTATCATGTCGACAATGTCAGATTCTACATTGTCAGCTTTTGAGAATATAATATAGACCCTTTTTTGCAAGAGTTTGAAAGTTGAGGTGGCTGAGCAGATAAGTGTAGAATCATCCGCATATTACATAATGTTAGCTGATGAGTTAAGATCATTTATAAAAACTGTAAAGAGAAGAGGGCCAAGTATGGAACCTTGTGGTACTCCTACTGAGACAAGTAAGAGTGAGAATATATTGTCTAGCCATTTAACAGCTTGATGTCTGTCTGACAAGTAGCTATGGAACCATGATGGTATGGATTGTGAGAAGTTTAAGGTGGCTAGTTGGTACAGATGTTTTTAGTGTGAAACAGTTTCAAATGCTTTTGACATGTTTAGGAAAACTGATGAAACATAAAGGTCATTGTTTCTTGACTGATTGACTATGTCTGTGATGCTAATTAGGACGGATGTGGTGCTATGCTTGCATCTGAAGTCGTGCTGTGCATCTGAGAGGAGGTTGCTGTTGAGGAGATAGGGAAGAATTTGTGAATGTATACATTTCTCGAGGGTTTTGGCAAGAGGAGGGAGTACTGTATGGGTCTGTAGTTAGATACTGGTATTGAGGTGCATCCTGTGTGTAGGGGGATAATATGGGATATCTTCCAAAGTTTGTTGACGTATTGCTCAGAGATGGACTGATTCATAACAGGGACACTGCGTAAGTAATGGCATCAGCTGCTAGCTTTAAGAATTCATTAGGAAGCAAGTCGGCTGCTAGGGTTGAAGTTTTCAGAAAATGGAGAAGTTTGTTAATGTAGCTTGTAGGTATTGATTTAAGGCTAAAAGCTACAGGATTAGTGGCAGGGGTAGTGGGTGCGATCAGTGGGCTGGTCTCTTTCTTTCTTTCGGCTTTTCCCAGTTAGGGGTTGCCACAGAGGAACTCTGGTCCACTAATGATTGGCAGTGGATTTTTACGGTGCCGAGTTGCCAGCCCGATGTCCAACTTTCAAAGAAGGCACACCCATTCACGCACGCACCTACCTGCATGTCTATAGATGGCACTCGACCATGGGGTGGACATGCAGACTCCACACAGAAGGCTCTACAGCCGAGACTCGAACCTCTTGCTGTGAGGCGACAACGCTAACTGCTGCACCACCATGATCAGTGGGCTGGTAATGTTATGATTTAATACTGACAGTATGAAATTATTTAAGCCAGAGAGTTGAAATGAGTGGCTATTAGTGTGTGTTTATGCTTTGGGCATTTATTTGCATATGTTTTCTGCATTTTACTTTAGAAATATAGTTCTGCTCTGTATGGCATCATTAACATTTTGGTTATCCTGCGTATGGGTTCATAGGTAACTACTAAGCAATCAGGCTGCAGATGATTAACTGCCAAGCCATTAACCAGCTAGTGACCAAAGGTGAAAATGAAACCCTGTACAAGGTGAAAATGAAAACCTCAACCTTGTGTCTGTGAGCTAAACACCTTAACCATTATGCTAACACCCTGAACCGGTGTAATTGTTTCTAATAGATTGGTCATACCCACCATCTGCTTTAATATGAAGGGGATTTTGTGATGTGGTAGGTGAAGTGAGTGGATGGTGGAGGGGTGAGGGTTAGGGTGCATTTATGCCTTGGGCCTGTATGTATATGCAATCTCTGCTCTTTACATTACATCTGCAGTTGCAATCTTCATAGCAGAGTCTACCATTCATTAGCCCTAATTAATGTGAGGGGTAACTGGTTGGGATGGGGTACCAATTGCAGGGACAGGACCAGGAGGACCTTTAAATAAGCTTTGTCCAGTTTAGGTCAAACTGCAGCTGAGAGACTCACCCTGTTTGGCTAGCCACAGTTAGCTGATACTGAAAGACTGTGCAAATCTAAAACATGTTTTAAAGTGAAAGGTGAAGGGCATGTGGTGGTCACTGTAAACCCAATGAATGGACAGGGACATGCCTATGTATTAGTCTCTTATGTGTATATGATTTCTGTACTTTACATTGGAACTGTACATTGTGTCTCCATGGCAGCATCTACCTCTTGGCAATCCTGATTATTGTAAAAGGCATAGGGTGTGGACTATTTATTAAAGACATCTCACAGTCTGTATGTAATACAACAGCTATCCAAATGTCAACATTTTTTTCTTTAGACAGTGCATTTTATTCCATCTAGCTTAATCACAAGAGTTTTTATATAAAATACATACTTTAAATATTTATCTTTCATTTTTAACTGTACCTGACTGCATTTTCTGAAAATTCTCTGTAGATACTGTTTTGGCTTTCTGTAAAATCTTGCATGCTCCCTAAAGAAATTCAATCCTGAAATATTCCATAACTCTCTAAAACACATAAACTGGAACCCTCTAAAAACCCTCTCTTTAGACAATGCTGTCACCTAGTTCAATACAACATTCTTAAACCTATTAAATACTTTTGCCCCCTCCAAAACCAAAAGAATAAAAAGTAACACTGCCCCATGGTTAACCAAAGAAACCACTTGGGTACACACCTGCCATCAATTTAAGAGACTCTGATTAACCCCAAATAAAGTTCAGTTGTCCTAGTAGGATTTTCAAGACATTTACTCAGTTGCCTGCTGCAACAAAAGCCATGGTTCACAGAGAGCTTACAAAGCACCAAAGGGATCCCATTGTTGAAAGGTATCAGTCAGGAGAAGGGTACAAAAAACTTCCACAGCATTGGATATACCCTGGAATACAGTGAAGACAGTCATCGAAAAGTGGAGAAAATATGGGACAACAGTGACGTCGCAAAGATCTTGACGTCCCCCAAAACTGATGAAAGGACAAGATGAAAACTGGTCAGGGAGGCTGCCAAGAGATCTACAGCAACAATGAAGGAGCTGCTGGAATTTCTAACAAGTACTGGTTGTGTACTACATGTGACAACAATCTCCCGTATTCTCCATATGTCTGGACTGTGGGGTAGGGTTGCAAGATGAAAGCCTTTTCTTACACAGAAAAACATCCAGGCCCAGCTAAAATTTGCAAAACAATACATCAAGATTCCCAAAATCATGTGGGAAAATGTGTTATGGTCTGATGAGAACAAAGATGAACTTTTTGGCCACAATTCTAAAAGGTACGTTTGGTGCAAAACAACACTTCGCATCACCCAAAGAACACCATCTCCATGATGAAGCATGTTGGTGGCAATATCATGCTTTGGGATTGCTTTTCTTCAGCTGGAACTGTGGCTTTAGTCAAGGTGGAGGGAATTATGAAAAGTTCCAAATACCAGTCACTTTTGGCCCAAAACCTTCAGGCGTCTGCTGGAAAGCTGAAAATGAATAGGAATTTCACCTTTCAACACTACAATGACCCCAAGTGTACATCTAAATCAACAAAAGAATGGCTTCACCAAATGAAAATTAAAGTTTTGAAATGGCCCAGCCAGAGCCCAGACCTAAATCCAATAGAAAATATGTGGGGTGACCTGAAGAGGGCTGTGCACAACATATGCCCTTGCAATCTGACAGATTTGGAAGCGCTTTTGCAAGGAAGAGTGGGCAAATATTGCCAAGCCAAGATGTGCCATGCTGATAGACTCCTTCCCAAGAAGACTGAATGCTGGAATTAAATCAAAAGGTGCTTCAACAAAATATTAGTTTAAGGGTGTGCACACTTATGCAACCAGCTTATTGTACAATTCTTATTTTTTATATTTTTTCCCCTAACAGTTTTCTTTGTTTTGCAATTGAATTGTACAGGTTATAGGTCACATTAAAGGTGGGAAAAGTTTTGAAATGATTTATTGTGGTCTCATTTTTTATATCACAAAAACCTGGCATTTTAATAGGGGTGTGTAAACGTTTTGTATCCACTGTATATCCAACTCACTCACGCCCACAAACATATCTTCCATCCATCAAAATGCACCTACCTGATAGACTCCTGAGAGCCAGTAACCAAAATCTGATTGAACTACACAAACCTGCTCATCCACCAAGCAAACAACTACTATCGTTTTATGTAGCGCAGCTCTGGAACTCCCTGCCACCTCTCACCTGCACCAGTCATAACTACTCTACCTTTAAGACTTTGCTTCATTCTCATCTCATATCCCTCTGGGAATGTTCCTGCTCTCACCCTACATAACTACTATAGCCTGTTTCAGACTCTTCCTCCTGCTCTCTTCTCCTTCCTCTGACTAAGCTGCCATTACCCTCACCCCCTTTCTCCCCTCCCTTTTCACCCCTCAAAAACTACTTCTTACTAGTCTCTTTTTTCTTATTTGACACTTAATCTCTTCCTATCCTCACTGTACTCTGCTATAACTCTAATATGATACCAATGTGAAGCTCCTTCGCCTCTCTACTTTTAGATTTTCCACTGTATGAAGTAAGGTATTTTGTAAATACTACTGACATGTTTTTTACCTTTTTCTTTTGTAAATTGTATAATGTATTACTCATTTTTAATCATTTGTCTAAATTGTAAAATGTTCTTATGGAGCTTTTCTCCTTGGGACTCCACTGAAAATGGGCTCATCTCAGACCAATAGACTATCCCAGTAAACAAACTGTAAAATAACATAAAATAAAAAAAAATACATTGTTTTCTTCTGTATTTGTGACAGAATCTGTTATATCACTCAGGCAATTTTCAAATGAAACAGTTATTAAATAGTGGAGGGATGCCTGTGTCAGTACATTTAGCAATCTTAACAAACCAAGCAATTGATACACTAACTGTAGCTACAACAAAAGGTCAGTAAATCTCTTGGCACCAATTTCCCAGTGAGATTGCCATGTCATCACACAAGTAACAAAAGCACTAAATAATAAACCTGTTGACACCTCAGCCTGAGTCAGTAGTAAAGGGTACCTGGACTTATTTTTCAAGATAAAAGCAAGTGATTTGGTGTTTGTGTCAGAACATTCAAAACTGTTGTAAAAGTCTGTTTAGGAGCTTGCTACTGGTATAAACCAAAGACAGTCACTAAAAATATGCTCTTAATACAGTAATTCAATGTACTGCCTTGTAAGGCAGTGGAGTGAAAAGACAATGCAGATGTCTGTGGTCTTACTATGTCATCAAATGAGGGCACTGTGCATTGTGGGTAAAATGAGCTTTGGGTGCAAGCAATACCACATTATTGTGCCCCATCAGGCCATTTTGGGACAATACAAATTAGAAACTAATATTAAGAGTAACACATAGGTGTTGGTATTGCAAAGAGGCATCAGCATTGACATCATCATCCCTTTTTTCCCATTTTGTGCTTGAGGTCAGGGTATCACATCGACAGTGACCATCACCTAGAATAAATGTTCACACCTCTGGGTGACTAGCCCTGAGGCTGTCATTTTTCCATACCCCCCCACACGCAGACATGCACAGTCACAGCGGCACCAACTTTACAGTGCCCATTCCATCTACTGGACGTCATAGTCTCCATATATGGTCAAGATATAATGAAAAACACATCAGTGTAAAAAATGGATTTTTGTTTTCATTTTCTAGGTAGAATTACCTTTACCTCTCTGCATTTAAGTGGTAAATGAAGTTCTTAATGAATGATGTTCAGCCTTAACTAAACTTAACTAAATATCTTGTGGGCTCTTCCTCTGAAAGTCTGAAAAGTCATGGCAGAATTTGACCTGTTTATACTGGGAAATTAAAATGTTTTGTGAAATGTGAAGCACTAATAGCAGAATAATGCCTGCCATTACTTATACAAGTTTTAGTACAAATAGCAGGCTAGAGTGCATTTTGGTGTCACACTGCACTAAGCTGTAGGCAGGGAACTTTGCTGAAATAAACAATGGCTTTTTATCACAGTGTTCAGTTCATCAAGCTGTGAGGTGGTTCCTTAATATTCAGAAACTCCCACAGTTGTGAGAAATGTTGGAAAATCTGTTCTGAACTTTTTTGGCCCACAAAGCTTTCTTGTTGTGTGAGTGAGTCACACAAGTGAAGTGGTTAATGGCTGGCCCTGTGATCTGCAATGCAAGCATTACTGCTTAGGAAAGTGATGCAGCTGTAAATGTGGAAACTTGCATTTGGAAGTCTGTTATCAAGTGTTAACTGACCCTAATTTCTCTTGCGAGTCATGCACGCTACAATCGTCATTTTTTCTTTTTTGTTGCTGCTGTCATGGGATATTTTTAGAGGGGTGTTAAAATCGTATTTTGTCATTACAGAGAAAAACTAATGAACCACTCCTTTTTTTCATATATCTGCAGTGCATGAAATGGAAGGGAACTTATGAAACTTGATGAGTTTACCATAAGGCTAAATCATAAAGCACATATTATGAGTGCAGTCATATTTTCTAAGGTTCATGTCAGGACCTGTTATCCAAACCACTTTGCAACAATCACTGGACTTCAAGGAAGAAACCTGTCATAAATAATGTTAGGAAATAAAAGTCGCCTGCACTCTTTAAAGCTGTAAAGCTGCTGCTGCACTATGTTAGATGAAGTTCATGGGATCTATATGATGCCTCGTACATTTCTGTGCCCTGAAGATGCACAGTACAAAACTAGATACAGCAGAGCCATGCATCATCTTATCTGGGATTACATAGCTTTCAATATAGTTTGCAAACATCTCAAGTCTATATTCCTTAATTCATTTACTAGAAGCTGTTCTGTCTCAGATAACTGTTTCATTTGGTGCAGTGTCATATTTTGCAACAAAGACACAATAAAGAAAGCAACAGTTGTAAGGTTCCATTCCAAAAATAAACAGTTGAAAAGAGGACTTTTGGCTGGATGAATTAGTAACACTGATTGACTGAATTGCTCAGTCAAGTCTAACTTCAAGGTTATGTATTATGGGAATCTGGCATTCTCTTTTCCCAGTCTGTGTGTGACTTCATTGATGGATTAATTAAATAAGGGGCACGTGGGCAAAACACTTTTTTTTTTAAATTGTCTTGTGCTGTTAGGAATCAGGATTAAAATTGAGAATGTTGTCACCCATTCAAAGAGTCACCCATTCAAAAGCCAACATTTTAATTATCTTTTCTTTTTCCTTTTATAATTATCAACTTTCCAACTGTTGCAATGCAGCTCAAGACACACACACACACCCACACACACACACACACACACACACACACACACACACACACACACACACACACACACACACACACACACACACACACACACACACCACACACACACACACACACACACACACACATTTACACTTGCACATACATAAACACACACAGACACAGATTCACAGACGCACACACACACACGCACACACACACACACATACACACACATACACACACACACACACACACACACACACACACACACACACACACACACACACACACACACACACACACACAAAGACACACACACACCCACACACACACACACACACACACACACACACACACACACACACACACACACACAGTGTTGTTTCCTCATAGCAGATGATGCAAAAGAAGCTGGAACAAACAAAAGCATACGGTTTTACTGTAGCATGATCTCTGTACTTGCATTGCATTGTCTATCCCATTCTGTGCATCTTACCTGAAAACACACCCAAAGCAACAAGGCAGGAAGCAGAACTTGAAGGACAAACAGAGCCTGGAATTAAACGTGTGGCATTTGATGTGGTAAGGTCATGTCGAGCTTGCAACGAAGTCTCGGCTGAAACAGATTGTAGTTACTTTATTTTGTATCCAGTGAGACAAGTTGATAGAGTGGAAATCAAAGCTGTATAAAAGTATGCTAACAGCTCTGCAGTGGTTTTCTCTGAGAACCAGCTAGCTTTCTCGGCATTGCAGCTGTTTTACATACATATGAAACACAATGGAATAGTCAGCAAAGTGATTTACAAAACTTGGTTTCACTTTCCATTCTCAGCCTTACTTCATGTACGGAAGCCAGTAAAGAAACATAACTAAATGAAAAACACATGTTCCTTTTAGTTCAAATGAATGAAGGAAAGTAACATTTTTTTAAGAAAAAAAAAGCATCTGAGAGTTGCACCCAGGATGCTGTTTGTTGGGAGGCAGGGTGATTACTGTCATTTCAGCACTTTCTTCTGCTTTCTTTTGATATCTCCGTTTACAGTTTGCAGGTGTAACATCTGTAACATGTCACCTGACTTGGTTGCATCTGGTGTCAACAGGTACTTGGAAATGCAAAGCAAACAACAAGAGGATAGTAATTGTGTGCTTTCTTAATGCCTTTGTATTACATTACCGTCTGTAGTCTCTATGGCATTTTTTAAAATATGTTAAATTAATTTGAAATGGTCTACTGCAGATCCATTTCAGTCTTGACTAAGTCTGCAAAGGTGAAACTAAATAACAAACAAAGAAACAAGGAAAACAACAGAGTAGTCAGTCCAGCTGCAGAGAAAATGTGTACTCAAAGGAAGAATATGAAAATTCCAGACAGACTATAACACAATATAACCTTAAACCCCAACCCCCCCAGATGTGTAAGACAGAAATCCTAACCACTGAGTCTATCCCTTTGCCTGCATTATTTGTTTTATCCCTAGCATCATTCCTATCACAAAGTTGAAAGTCTCTTGAAACTATGCATCAGTGTTGATGTCACCTGTGTTTTTTGTGACTGCGGAATCTCTCTGATGCTTCATCAGGGGTCATCATTTTCTGTGTGCTAATGACACCTCACAGTCTTTCCTAATCTTTTTTTTTCAAACTTATTTTCATCTGGGGCCAGTTGTTCAGTTGTGCTCTTTCTTTCCTTTTTTTTTTGAAACAATTTTATTGATTTTGATTATAATGAAAACAGTCACATAGACATATATGAGACATTTTGCATTATAGGTTTACAAATTGATAACATGTATTTCTAACACTTAAATATGGATATAAGATTAACAAAACCAAACAAACTAAAGTATGCATATAGACCTCCAGTATTTATACATTTACATACACTGTAATCTTCATTTTGTAGCTTATTCTCATGAATGACAAGGAAAGACAATTACCTTTATGCAATATGATCATTTTTCCCAACATATTCTGTAGGTTAACCCATAAATGATGTTCATATGTCTTTCTAGATGTTCTAGAGGTTATGGTTCTTATCTGTAGTGCTCGTTCTTTCCTGATGAGTTCCACAGTATGTCTTGAATGTTCTAAACAGGAACAAAAAATGCATGTCTTACCAAGTCTGTGTCTTCTGACTTTGCATGAACATTAAACTATGTTTAGTAGCAGATCATATAGTCTTATTTCCTGGTTGTAACTACTGGAAACAGAGAACTGTGTTGCAAGCAGACATCACCTGGCTTATTGAGTCTGACCTTTGCCCTTCCTGTTTTATAGCAGGAAAAAGCATGTTCAATAGCTTTGTCCTTTTCTCTGCTTTCATTTCCTTTCCTTTCCCTTCCTTATGCTTATCCCATGAATTTACTGAGCTGTGCCACAGTGTTCAGACTAGAGACACTTTATTGCTACATGTTGTTCAAGTCAGTTTACCAAGTAATTCTGGCTGGGGCTTTAGCTCTCAAAACTACAATCCATACCTGATTCCACTTATTACAATATCTTAGCTGAGATATATAAGTATCCTGTTTTTTTTCGATTATTTATACAGTTTATTGTTTCTAGCAATTTATATATAGCACTTTTATTGTAATCTGCATGGGTAACTGATTTGTTTGCAGTTAAAAGCATTCTGTAGCTTTACAAATCTTTATCTGTTTAAAAACTTTCATTTTGTGGCTTTCTGTAGTGCTTTCTTGAATTAGCTGAAGCTTTTCTTTACATTGGCTAAATTGTATTAATTGGCTGCAGGCTAGTGGGGGCTGGTTCTTTTGTGTTTTTGTAAAAAAAAAAAAAAAAAAAAAAAAAAAAAAAAAAGTTGTTCTTCTGGTATTTAAGCCCTAACTTTGAGAGAGTCCCTGTCTATACACACTGAGCAGAGTGGATGAGAGGTGTTGATTCCAACTCTTAGCTGAGATATATAAGTATCCTGTTTGTTTTCGATTATTTATACAGTTTATTGTTTCTAGCAATTTAAATATAGCATTTTTATTGTAATCTGCACGGGTAACTGATTTGTTTGCAGTTAAAAGCATTCTGTATCTTTACAAATCTTTATCTGTTTAAAAACTTTCATTTTGTGGCTTTCTGTAGTGCTTTGTATTGTATAACTGTTGTAGGCTACATATTAAAGTGCGCTGGCCTGTTTATAGCATTTACAGTGTTTTCTGTGTGTTTTTCTGCTGTTTCCTGAAAAAAAACAAACAAACAAAAAAAATCCTCTTTTCCCACCTTTGCTAAACTAGATTAGTCCAGATTTCAGGTTTTGCTGAATTCCGGACTGTGGTATAGTTTCCTGTGTTGCCCATATCCTTACTTGGATAGGAGGAAGCTTCTCTGTTCACCAGTGAGAGTGGGGAGCCTTGAGCAGCCTATCTGTCCCTGGAGGAGTGGTCTCAGCCCTGAAAGTAGTAGCTTATTGGCCTTTTTGGGTCAATTCCTATCTCTTTCAGTTTCCCCTGCTTTAAAACCAGCATTTGCGTGGTTTTGCGCCAGTATACAACTCTGCACAGCTCCTCGTGGTGTCCTGCGGAGTGATACAAGCAACAGAGAGACCCAAGAGAGACTTTTCCAGATTTAAGTATTTTTTCTCGTTTTTTTTTTTTGCTCTGACTGCCTTTTCCCGCCTAAAAAGCAAATTTCTAACTGATCTGTGCTTTAAAAAGTTTAAATTGCATTTGCCTTCTGCTTTTTACAGTTTTTGCACTTGTTTTATATCAATTTAAGTCGTTTTTGTATTGTATAACTGTTGTAGGCTATGCACTAAAGTGCGCTAGCCTGTTTATAGCATTTACAGTGTTTCCTGTGTGTTTTTCTGCTGTTTCCTGAAAAAAAAAAAAAAATATATATATATATATATATATATATATATATATATTCTCTTTTCCCACCTTTGCTGAAATAGATTAGTCCAGATTTCAGGTTTTGCTAAATTCCGGACTGTGGTATAGTTTCCTGTGTTGCCCATATCCTTACTTGGATAGGAGGAAGCTTCTCTGTTCACCAGTGAGAGTGGGTAGCTTTGAGTAGCCTATCTGTCCCTGGAGGAGTGGTCTCAGCCCTGAAACTAGTAGCTTATTGGCCATTTTGGGTCAATTCCTATCTCTTTCAGTTTCCCTGCTTTAAAACCCGCATTTGCACGGTTTTGCACAATTTTGTGCATAGTGCGGCATCGGGCAGCACCGCTTAAATGGGTTTAAACTATTCCCGGCTCCACAAAGTCTGCTCTTCACTTTTTCCCTTAGAACTGTTCTAAATCTCAAAGTAAGCACCCTATTTTCATTCTAAAGCCCTGCAGTTGCTCGTATAAGTAATCTTATAAGTAAGCACTAATAAACTAAAGCACTACACCCTCTTATACACCCTTTAAGTACTTGGCTCCCTATTAGTCCTTTTTGATCAGTCAAAAAGTAGTTCCTTATACTATTCTGGCATGTCCAAAAGTCAGTTTTGGGTTTACTCTCCAGTCCAGCTGGTGAATCTGGGAATCTTGAGGCAATGTTACAACTGCCTTATGTACACTGACCACCCTCTCCACCTCCCAACAAGCTCAAATATATGTGAGAGATGCAACTATATAGCCAAACTGGAGGCTGAGCTCTCTCAACCCAGTACTGGCACAGTCAGTCAGGAGGAGAAGGTAACCACACACACCACAAATCCAGTCTCACATAGACCTATCACAACAGCAAACCAAACAGATAAACACACAAAAACATACTCGGAGGCTCTAAATAAAAATCTGCCCAAGCAGTAGAGACCTCCAAAGCAGACATCCAAGCAACCACTACCCCACAAGAATACCCACGTGTCACATAGTTCACAAAGTCAGTGTGCCACACAGTCACAGCCCTTAAGGCTAAACAACACACCTAATACACTTGTAATAGGTGACTCTATTGTCAGACACACTGATGTCCCACTCACCAGGCTGAACAAGGAGAAGGTCACTGTAAGTTGCCTGTCGGGTGCCAGGATCCGCCACATAACACAAGCACTCAGGTCACTCCAAAGCAAGTACAAATATGACTCCGTCATTGTCCATGCTGGTGTGAATGACCTGAGACGTACCTCCCTGGACTACATGAAAAGAGACATAGAGGAACTCTCTGATCATGTAGCCCAGGCTGGTATGACCCTGACCTTGAGTAGCATCTTACCCTCACCAAGAATGATGCCACAGTATAAAGACAAAATGATCAATTTTAACAATTGGCTAAAGTATTGGTGTCATTCAAAGGGGATCCAGTGTTTGTCAGCCTGGGATGACATGCTCGACAAGCCACGTTGCTTCACTAGGGATGGCTTGCACCTGTCACCCCTGGATTTTCGAATATTGGCTAAGGCTCTTGCCACCCCCATAGTGCCTTTTTTAGGCAAGGCTCAAAAGACAAACCTACCTCCATAGACAACACAAGGAAATAGAAACTAAGGGTAATGCTGCTCAACGCCAGGAGTCTAAACCTCAAGATGCACGCACTCGAGGCTCTCCTCAGTATGGAGAATATCAATATCTGTGCAGTAACAGAAACCTGGTTCAAGGCTCCCAAGAGCACCCCAGCTGGAGAATATGAAGATCTCCAATTTATAAATGCTACAAGGGGTCTGGTCACCACTCCCACAAGAGAAAAATATATGATATTGGATCATCACCAACATGGGATATTCTATTTCTATACCAGATTCCCCCATTCATTGAGATTGGACCATAATAATTAATCTCACTGGACATCCAAAGGCAGAAGACCTGTCTGGACCCCCCAGCCAAAAAAGCTATACACAACAGAGGAGGAAGCTACTACATGATAGAGCAAATCCCAAAAGGGAAGCCATCTCTGATCAGTACTAGCAAGACACATCAGCAGAAGGTTCAGTGCAAACCCCAAATGAGCAAATGACTATCCCAACAGAGTGTAGCCTCCTGACAAGAAGAAACCCTCACATAAAGTCACTGTTCAATCTTCAATCTTCTACACAGGATATGTAACCACCAGAATGGCATACAGTAGCAGTGGTTCCACTCCACAAAGGTGGTGAAAGAGTCACCAGGCCATAGATGAAAGGGAAGATAGTCCACACAGCCTACCACTTGGATAGTCATAAATACTAAGCTTTTTATTAAATAAACCCCTACGTCACTCATGGTTTGCCAACTGGCTTACTGACAGAACCCCAGACTGTAAAAGTAGCTTGTTTCATCTACTTCTCTAGTACAAGCCAACAACACTAAAGGGTTAACTAACAAAAGTTTGCAGATGACTGCAAACTGGGGGCATTATTATTGAATCAAAAATGATGTGATATCCTACAAAAGGGCCTTACAGAAACAGATGCCTGGACACAAGTGGACAACTGGACAGTGGTCTCACTTTCAATAACCGCCAGCACAAAACAGTCAGGAAATCCTTCTATGTGGCACACACCATCACTAAGGGCTTTTCATCCAGAAAAAAGAGGTCATTGTCCCTGTACATTTCTGTGAGTTGAGTATTTATATGTTTGTTTACAAACAAATTTCCATGAGTAACCATGTGGCAGTTCACACTCTTCTCTAACTGCACTTTCCTCCTCTGAACCAAAATGTGACTGGTCAGTGGTTTGGACAGTTATATAACCAGCTAAGATCCGAGCTCCAAGCTCCTCCCTCTTGCCCATAATCCCCTGCTATCCCTTCCTGACCTCAGACCGAGTTTATCTATCCATTGACCATACGATATCAAGAACCATCTCCCTACTCTAACCTGGGAGAATCTGCCATGACAGCAGGAGTCTTTTGAACATCCATATAGGCTAGGAGGGTGGAGGGAGGGATGGTTGCTGACAAATGAAGTTTACCTACTCAGATGGAATGTTATGGTAAGTACATAACTTTTAAATCTGAAGTAGTTACCTTCATTTGTCCATCAACCTATGGTATAGAGTCCCCAGCTACCTGATTCTTGGGAGGTCCTCATGGAAGGATGTTCCGGAGCACTGCAGAGCCAAATGATGCTCTCCCCCTTGAGACAATATCCAATTTGTAATGATTTATAAATGTATGAGATGAAGCCCAAGTGGCTGCTGAACAAATGTCATCCAATGACACCCTAGATCGAAAGGCCGCAGAGGTAGAGATTGATCGAGTAGAATGGGCATGGACTCCTTGAAGTGCAGGCTGGCCCGAACTCTCATATGCCAAAAGAATACATTGGGAAATTCATCTGGACAATGTGACTTTTGAGACAGGTTTTCCCAAGGAGGACTTAGCAAAGGATACAAAAAGCTGGTCTGATTTCCTGTGATCAGCTGTCCTATGAAAATAGAATCTCAGTTGCCTATGTACGTCCAGAGAGTGCAACTTGTACCTTTGTTCTGATAATTTGGGAAGAAGACTGGTAAATTAATAGATTGGTTGATATTAGACTCCGATGCAATTTTGGGCAGAAAAGAGGGGTTGGTCCTGAGTGAGACTCTATCTTTGTGGAAAATCAAATATGGTGGCTTGGCGCAAAGGGCTTGAAGCTCCTAGACCCTTCTGGCCGATGTTATGGCAACAAGAAATGCCGTCTTCCAAGATAAGTATTTCAGATCCACTGAAGTTGCAGGCTCAAAGGGAGGGGCTGTTAGAGACTGAAGTACAAGAGTTAAATCCCAAGGAGGGACTGCATCTTTTACCGGAGGTCTTAGTAGGAAAGTGCCTTTTAGGAAGATCTTACATAATTTGGACGAAGTCAAAGGACCAAGATCACTGCCAACATGATAATGAGAGATTGCAGCCAACTGGACTTTGACCGTAGAAGAGCTAGCACCTTGGTCGAATAACCCTGACAGAAAATCTAGTACTGCTGGCAACGGAGCTGTAAGGGGATCTAAGTTCCAATGCTCCGCCCAAATAGAGAAACGCTTCCATTTACTATTATAGATTCTTCTAGTAGATGGCTAGTGAGTGGCTACTAGAATAGTCTTGACAGGGGACGAGATACCAGGAGTCCTAGCTATCACTGGAACTGGATCAACCAAGTTGTGAGCTTGAGGTTGTCCAGATTCGGGGTTGACAGGCCTGATGGGTGAGAGATCAGATCCGGAATGGGATCTAGAATCCATGGGAGATTCACTAGATGAGACCATAGATAAGGGAACCAAGCTTGATGAGGCCAGAATGGGGCAATGAGGATTATTCTGCTCCCCAACCGTCTGGCTTTCTGTAAAAAATTGAGCATCAGGGGCAGAGGAGGGTAAGCATAGAGTAGACCGGGTGGCCAAGCATGCACCAGAGCATCTCTGGGGGATTCCCCGGGTGGGGTAATTAGAGCGAAGTAGTCACTGCACTTTGCATTCGAAGGAGAGGCGAAAAGATCGCATTGAGGTTGACCCCATTTAGAGAAGATTTGCTTCGCTACTTTTGGATTCAGAGACCACTCGTACGGTGACAGGATGGATCGACTTAGACTGTCTGCTAAAATGTTGGACCGTCCCGGAATGTGCATTGCTATGAGAAAGTGGTTGGTGGACGTAGCCCATTCCCACACTCTCATGGTCTCCCGACAAAGTGGATAGGACCTGGTTCCCCCTTGTTTGTTGATATAACAGATGACCGACATGTTGTCTGTCTGGATCGCAATTGTCCCCAAGGGAAGAAGGCTTTGAAATGCTTGCAACGCCAAAAGCACCGCTGTCATCTCTAGGACATTGATATGCAATAAGGTCTTCGAATGGTTCCACGTGCCTTGGACAGTCCTGTCCAAGCAGTGCCCCCCCACCCGAGGCGAGAGGCGTCCGTGGTCACCGTGGCTAGAGGAGGGGGTGCAGAGAAGGGGCGCCCCTTCTGGAGGTCTGGGGACTAGAGCCACCATAAGAGGGCTTTCTTGCACACCCTGCTGAGAGGAACAGGAAAGCTCAGGGGATGTAGCAGCAAGGACCACTGGACTTTTAAGGTCCATTGAAGAACTCTCATGTTAAAGCGTGTCATGGGTAGTAGTTTGATGGTTGCCGCCATCGAGCCTAGAGCCCTCAGGACCAATTCTGCAGGCGGAACTGGGGATTGTAGAAGGGCCAGTACATAGAGTTTCAGAGTTCGTAGCCGGTCCGGAGTCAAGAAGGCTAGAAGCTGGTTTGTGTTCAATCTGGCTCCAATGAAATCTAGGATTTGAGTCGGAAGAAGGGAAGATTTCCCGATGTTGATCGTAATCCCCAGCCAGGGAACTAGTCGGAGAAAGTAGTCCCTGGCCGTACAAAGTAGATGCCTGGTGGGGGCGGTCAGGAGCCAGTCATCCAGGTACGGGAAGACCTGAATTCCCTGGAGTCTCAGGTGGGCAGCTACAACAGTTAACACTTTGGTGAACACCCGGGGGACTGTGGTGAGACCCTGAATTGGTAGTGGCTGGCTCCCAGCCGGAAGTGGAGAAACCTCCTGGATCATCTATCTATTAGAATGTGGTAGTACGCGTCCTTGAGATCTATGGAGCACATCCAGTCATTCTCCTGCAGAAGGGGAAGAATGGATCAAAGTGTGACCATCTGGAACTTTTCTTTGGCTACTGACAGGTTCAGGAAGGACAGGTTGAGGATTGGTCTCAAGTCCCCCATCTTTTTTGCCACCAAGAAGAACCTGGAGTAGAAGCCTTATCTGGACTGGTCTGGGGGGACATGCTGGATTGCTCTTTTTTCTAGCAGCCGGAGTATTTCCTCGGCTGCTGCCTCCCTCTGATTGGGTGGGACATCAGGGAGGTTTCGGGAACTGAGAGGGGAATTGAGAAAGGGGATTTTGTATCCTCTGGATATGATCCAAAGCACCCAGTGATCTGTTGTAATGGACTCCCAAGCTGCCAGGTGCCTCGAGACATGCCTCCCGACTGCCTCCAGAGTGGAGCAGTCGGGTAACCCCTTAGGGTTGCTGCATGGGCCGATCAGAGAAAGGTTATCTGGACCCAAAGTTCTTCGGGCCCCCTCTGCCTCCAGGGCGGCGTCCACACTGTCCTCCTCTGCTTCTGAAGGACAAGGGGTCCGGAGCAAAATGGGACTGTTGAGACTTTCGGAACCGCATCTTCTTTCGTCCCTTTTGGTTCCTGGAGAAGGACCTCTGGGGAGCAGAGAAGCGGACTCCGATGGCAGACAACGTCTTCCCGTCTTTTTCGCTCTGGACCAATGTGTCGTGTACGGTCTTGCCAAAAAGGGCAGAACCATCAAACGGGGCATTAGCGAACGATGCCTTAAAGGGTTCCGCAAAATCACAGTGCCGGAGCCACGCCTGTTGCCGTAGGACGACGCCCGCTCTGCTAGCTCTAGCGGCTCCTTCCGTAGCATGGGATAGTAACCGCATAAAGGTATTTGAGATAAATTTGAGAGTGGCCATTCGGGTAGAGTACACTTTCTTGTCCTCCGCCGACATGGACTCTGAGGGCGACCCAGCATATTCTTTGATAAGATCCCGCTGGAGCTGAATCACGTGTGCCATATAATTCAGCGACCTCACAGAGAAGGTGGCTGAAGCAAACACCCGCTTTCCCAGATGGTCCATCATCCGAGACTCCTTGTCTGGAGGATGGACCGAGGAACTCTCCTGGGCCAGTTCCCTTTTGGTGGTGGCCACCACCAACATGGCATCTACGGGGCTCCCTTGCTCCAACATGACCTGTCCGAAGGGGGGCTAAGAATTTTGTCCGGCCTCTTTGGAATGACCTCCACAGTGTCCGGTTCCTTCCATGCCCTGGTAGTAATCAGGTCTACCAGGGGATCGGCTGGAGGGGACACCCAAGAGGTAAACGGTCCTGCTTCAAACACCTCCAGAAAAACAGACTCATCAGAGGAAGGTTTTGGGGCAGACCACCCCCCCGATCCAAAGTATCTCCATAATATCTCCTAAGGAGACGTCTTTGGGGGTGACCTTGGGGAACCTTCCCCTTCCTCCAAGTCTGTGTCCTCTGTCAAGGACTCAGAGGGACCTCCTTGGGAGGGCTGTCTGAAGAGGCCTCACCAACCATATCCTGTTCCAGCAAGGGAACTATCTGGGACGTCTGAGCAGGCTGTCCCTGGGGCCGGGTGATGGAAGGCGGACCCTTCTGAGAGGGAGTGCAGGGTGGAGCCGTAGCTGAAGCCGGGGGCCTGGAATCCCTCGACAAAACCCTCTCTACGACGTCAAACACCGAAGGAGAGCCGCTCACCCAAGGATCCGAGAGCAGACCCTCCCTTGGATCCGACATGCGGATCGGAGCTGGCACGGTCGGATCCGAAGGGCTAGTATGCTCCGACCGAGATGGAGCCGAAGCCATACTGACATCTCCGGATTGGAAGCTCAGCTCTCGGCTCCGAGAGCTCAGATCCGAAGAAAATGGACCCGACAGACTCGAAGGTGCTATCGGCGCCGAAGTACCCGATACTATCGGCGCCGACAGTCCCCCGGCTTCAACGCTACCCAGCTCCGAGAGCTCCAAACCCTGGTAGTGGGTCGGAGAAGGAGCAATCAGGGTGAAAAAGGGGGTCGAGCTACCCCCCAGAGGTGGGGGAGGCAGGAGCACTCCCATCTGCAGCTGGGCCTGGAGAAACCTACGCATCATCCAGTCCAAGTCTGTGTCGGACATACTGCGGGTAGACCTTGATGAGACCACCGAGGCGGGCTGGGAGTGCTGCCTCGATGACCTCGAAGGCGACCGGGTCTCCTCCTCCTCCGGCCCCGGGGAGAAGTGGGGGGATCGGAGCCAGGAAGGAGAAGACTCTGAGGCCCTGGGAGGAGAAACCCCTTTGGCTGGCGGGGCCGATGCAGAAGCTTTGGCCCGCCACTTGTGGTGCTTTTCCCGGCATTTCTCCTTTCTGGCTTCCCTCTCCTCCTGGCCCAGTGTGGGAGGTTGAGTCCCGGCCAGGGGAAGGGGAATAGCCGGTGGTGCTGCCACAGCCTCGGTAGGTGCCACGGAGGGACCGGAGGATGAAGCTGGGTCCAGGGGCAGAATTCCCGCCAGAATCAGCTTCGCCCTCCGGTCCGTATGGGCCCTGGGGTTCAACGCTGCGCAAATAGTGCAGCCGGAGGAAAGGTGCTCAACCCCAAGACATAAAATGCACCAAGTGCGGCAATCCACTGGGGACAGCTTATGGCCACACTCGGTACACTTTGAGAAAAATGTTTTTGGTGCCTCTGCCATACCTATCAAAGAAAAACAACACACTCGCTAGGCCCCAAAACCACACACCCTAACGCAAACACGGGGAGGAGGAAAAAATACTAAAAAAGAAATACTAAAAATAGATCAATAAAGCCTTAACACCACTGGGAGTCTACTTAACACACACACACACACACACACACACACACACACACACACACACACACACACACACACACACACACACACACACACACACACAAATTCTGATTAGACTAAGAAAAAAGAAAGATTTTTCTCACAAATCCACAGATACCATGCCTGGAAGCTTGATCAAGCTGCTGAAGAGAACTGCGGCAAACTAGATCTGAGGTCAGGAAGGGATAGCAGGGGATTATGGGCAAGGGGGAGGAGCTTGGAGCTCAGATCTTAGCTGTTGGAAGCTGCCGGCTCGGATCCGATATGGATCCGATAACCCATAGGTTGATGGACAAATGAAGTTAACTACTTCAGATGAAATGTTTTTGCAGCCCTCTTACTTAAATATATTAACTCCATGGTCATATAACCACAGAGAAATGAGAAAACCCGCACACAATAAATCAATGTTGCCCACGTTTAACTTTCACTGTGGTCATGTGACCATGGAGTTAGTACATTTAAGTAAGGAGGTTTACTGGTTGTGACCAAGGAGTTAGTATATTTAAGCAAGGGGGTTCACTGGTTGTGTGACCATGGAGTTAGTATATTTAAGGAGTTCACTGGTTGCGTGACCATGGAGTTAGTATATTTAAGTTAAGGGGTGCAGTGGTTGTGTGCCCATGGAGTTAGTATATTTAAGTAAGGGGGTTCACTGGTTGTGCGATCATGGAGTTAGCACAGTGGTTGTGTGACTATGGAGTTAGTATATTTATGTAAGGGGTGCAGGTGTAAATCCTGATTTGTTGCAGCTGAGTGCAAGTTTCTCCTACTCTAAGGTTGCTGCATCACTTTTAGTAAGATCCATTTAACTTGTATTTTGTTATAATTAAGGAAATTCTTGTGGATTTGTCCCTACATGAGGCATGTTGGTGGACAAAAAAGAGAAAAAAAAAACTAAAGCTACATTTAATACAAGTGTGAGGTATTTGTCTATCAAACAAGCCATCTCTTATGATAAGGCTTCTTAAAATCCTAACCATTTATTTAGATATCTGTATATCTTTAGCTCCCCCCACCTTGAGGAAGATGGAAGTTAGAAAAGGATCAATGGCTCTCAGTCATATGGTGTTTGTAGGGGATTTTTTGAAACTTCTCCCTCCTCATAAAATGGAGATGAACAGTGTTACATAATTCAACAAGTATACTCCTCTCTGTATTCATTTATTACTTTTGTTTGATACCCTAATGAGGACTTGTCCAGAGATCCTTTTCATACATAAACAGGGCCACAGGCACAAAGAACATGCCTTGACAGTCTAACAGTAACTTTGCATGTCTTGACACTCTAAAAAATAAAATGCGAATTAACTCATTAACTCTTATGTGGTGTGGAATGTCATACCTCTAGCAGCTACTCACATCCTTGCATTGCAGAACATTTTCTGAAAAATCAACTTAAAAGCAGAAGATAATCAAATGTAAGTAAAACTGTACAAATAGCAATGTTATCAGTAAGCAGTGCCATTTACAACAATAACAGTCAGTGAATTAATGGTCTTTCCATAAACTCTATAATATATTATAATGCACACAAACCCAGAGTTAAAATTTTTGCCAAACTTTCATAAACAAATTGTCATACCTTGTAAACTACACAAGCTAGAAATATATTGTTAGAACACTTTTGTTAACCAGGCATAAACTTTGACATGGCAGCAAGAAATTCGTTTCTGGATGCATTTTGTCAAGATATTTACAGAAATGTGATAACATATGCTTGATTATATAATTAGCAATATAAACAACACCGAATATCTCTCAAGATTTGCAGCTTACAATGCAAATATCAGTGACAGTTTTCTTCACAATATCTGAGGTATTACCTGATGCTGTGCTATAGTTTGTAAGTTACTTGTTTTTTGAAGCATTAAGTATATATGGAAATATTGCTTATTGTCATAATTACTAACAAAATACTTGCTGCATCTCCATTATACTGTGATATAAATGGACATTGACAATAAATTTTCTTGACTCCCACCCTAACATTTCACACTATATCCCTCAATAGCATGTGTGTGTCTCAGTTATGAAAATATAAACATAAATATGAAAATATGTTTAATAAGTGGAAAAAAGTAATTAATTTCTCAACTATGGAACATCCCACATTAACAATCTTAGTGTCATTTTGTTAATAACTCCTCACCCTTTCTAACACTGCCTATTATTAGCTGGTAAGTCACTTAGTTAAAGAAGCCAGACCCAAAAATATCTGGACACCATAAGGAGCTAGAGGTGGTAGGTGGACAAATACAAAAATGGTGCCATAGACTTGAATGAGATAAGCCTGAAGCAAATTCCAGAACTCATTGGTGTACCTTTAAATTATATGATTTTTCTGCAGGGAGACTTTGTCTTCCTGCACTCCCCTTACTTGGGAAATGCTCTAAGTTACAGCAATTTGGGACTTACTATATATTCACTCTGACTCTCAGTTAAATTTCCACTTTTCTAGGGATTGTACCTACAGTCCTCAGAATATCAATGAGAACTCAGCAGGAGCATATAAATACAGTAATACTGGCAGTTCAAAAGTATAATTACATTATTATAAATTAAATAATACACTGAGATTAAACATAAATATGTGAGAATGTAGCATATGTCTTAAAGCATAACTGCACCAAAGTTACATAAGAAACAGATCAAGAAAATACAAGGAGTTAAAAATAAATCCTGACAATTTACCATGGGTATAACTCTCCATGAAATACCCCCTATCATTCCTTTGCCTGTTACCACAAAAAACAGGTCATCACTGTGCTCTCTAAAGCTAGAAACACCACATCAATGGGTCCTGATGGAATCCCAGGGTGCCAATTAAATAGTGTAAAGCATGACCAAGTAGTCCTACTCAGATCTCTATTTAACCACAGTCATCAGACAGGCTTTGTCCCAGCAGGGTGGAGTTCAGCAATAATCATCCTTCTGCACAAGGGCGGACCATCAACAGACCCAGGAAACTACAGAAACATAAGTCTGACTGACCTCATATGCAAAGTTATGGAAATTATAATCATGGAGCTGATTAACAATGACATAGGAAATCCCTAGACTGCAGACACAGCCCAGCTGGGCTTCATCAAGGGCAGGTCCTACCTGCTTATTCTGGTGGACTTCTTTGAGAAGGTCACCAAGGCCACGGATGAGGGTAAGACAGTACATACTGCCTACTTTGACCTAGCCAGGGCACTTGACAAAATACCTCACTCAGTATTACAGATAAACTCACAAAATTGAACATAAACCTCTATGTCACCATATGGATAACTAAATGGCTCATGGATAGGAGACATGTTGTTTGAGTAGGGTAATCCACATCCAGCAAGAAGACTGTCAGCAGTGCAGTACCATTGGGCTCAGTGCTGGGCCCTCTCCTGTTTGGGATATACTTCTTAGATGTTAAGGCAAATGTAGATGATCTTTGGCTGACCAAGCCGGCTGATGACTGCAAGCTGGGGACAATTATTGACTCCCCAAATGATGTTGACTTCCCACAGAAAGGTCTAATGCAGACTAATTATTGGTGTCAGAACCATGCCTTCAAACTAAATGCGAAGAAATGCATAATAATACCACCTGGGAAATCAAATACCCCTGCAAATGACAACATTGATAGCACCTCCCCTAAAAGTAGACCATGTGGTGAGAGATCTGGGTAGTCAGATAGTAATCTGACCTTTGACCACTAGGGGGTTCCACCTGTGTCCCTCTTGGACAGGAGCAAATAGGTGCTGATTTTAGTGTCTGTTTGAACTAGACACCCTTGGGAATACAGGTTGAACTTGGCTAGGATTGGAAGGGCCCTGGGGCCGTTAGCCTAGTAACCTCCTATGATCCTATGTGTCCAAGGTGGTGAGAAAATCCTTCCATGTGGTTTAGTTAATAAGTAAAGGCATGGCATCCAGATCTAAGGATATCATAGTGTCACTGTACTTGGCCCTCATCAGACCAATAATTGAGTATAATACACCTTTTGTCATGTACCTCACCAGTCACCTGCAACAGCTGGGGCATCCTCAGAGGTTTCTCACCAAAAAAATACAGGGTATAATCAAAATGTCATATGCGGACTGATTAAAAGCCTTATCAGTGTATTCAGTTTCCTACTCATTACTAAGGGGTGATCTGTGCTTGATCTATAAGACAGTCTCTGACTTAGCCCTGATGGAAATGTTGCATATTCGCAAAACTAACTGCATTAGGGTTACCCACTGCAAAGATCTAAACCTGATCTCTAACATGAGCAGGTCATGCTGGAGGGGCAGACAGATATGTGTTCCAGAAACTGCTTCTCCTCTGGAATAGGTTTCCTATTCACGTGAAGCAGAGCCCTTTCCTGACCATCTTCAAGCTCAGTTTAGACCAATCGATGGGAAATCACAAATTCACTCCTGGGGTGGTGACAGTGTCCCTTATGGACAGAGGCAGTCTGCAAAAATTGTCAAAATTCTGCTTGCTGACCCTTGTAATCTTTCCCCAAGGGATAGAAAACTGGGTAAAATCTGGGTAAAACTGGCTAGGCTTATAAAGGCTCTTGAGCCATTAGCCTAGTAATCTCCTATGGACCTATGAACCTCTAAAAAAGATGTACAACTTCAGTTGTAATTATTACATTTCAGTGAGCCTCGTTACTAAATTCAGTCAATATGATAGTGTCATTAGTCAGTCTAAATGCATACCTAATAGAAATATACCACTAGTTTCAAATTTAGCCACCAGCTGTTACTATAACAGTGCCATTTGTAGCAACCAGAGGTAATACCTTCAATATTATCTTAAATGCGGCTATTTCATTTGTTTTTATTGAGTTAATAGACCCATTGCATACTTGCATTAGCAAACAGACAAAAAATAGATTATATTATGCACTGAGTATACAGATGTACAATCAGGGATGACAATTTCTCAATTGTCTCTCAGTTTTCCGTACATAAAAAACAGTGACATTTATCACACACAGAAATATAGACTACCCTTTTGTTGCACAATTACTATTTATCATTTGGATAAAAAGATGGATATGTTTTATATATAAAGTGGTACTTTCTAAAATATATGAAGTTATGACAATTTCCACATTTAGTTGTACCTTTCAAATTTAAAGGGGCATGGGGAGCTGGATGTTCAAAAAGAAATGCCAAATTTCTCCCGTCTTGAAAACAAAACAAGAACCCTCCCCTAAAGTGGTTAACAAATCTGAGCGTGCTATAAAAATAACCCATTTTTTCATGATAATATCTTTAATTTCCTTAGCTTCACAACCATAGGAGACCACCATATTGTTAATGAAATTTTCATCCTTAACATTGCCCTGAGTAAAAAATGGTTTCTCCCACACATTCCCTAACAATGGTTTAAACTTATTACCCCATCCATGTTCTATTAATTGTGCAACAGAAGGGGTAGTCTATATTGCTGTGTGTGATAAATGTCAGTGTTTTGATGTAGGGAAAACCGAGAGACAATTGAGAAAAAGAATTTATGAGCTTCAATATGCTATTTTAAAAGGTAATGTGAACATTGCTCTCTATAAACACACTTGAACTTGTGTAGGTTTTAATAAATTTAAGTTTTGAATATTGGACATTATGCACAAAGATCACAGTAGAGGTTGGTGGGAGTTACAAATAGAGAGAAGACAGTTTTTTTAGCATTTGAAATTAAATACAACTATGCCACCTGGGTTAAATGAACAAATATCTGTTGTGCCAATTTTAAAAACTAAAGCATTAGAATTATAAAATGGCAACAAGGCAATTGTGTTTTACATGTTTTTTACACTAATATATTCTTGTTGTGTAAACACATTTTTTTTCATTTCTATTTCCATTTATTTATGTTTTAAGATGTAATTTGTTTTTAAAGAGTTAATTAGAGGGAGTAAGAAGTCTCATGTTTTATTTTGGGTATTTATGTGTAATGTTTAATTAGTTTTTTATGGTTCTGAAGAAGTCCCAATGTTTTCAAGGGACAAAAGCTTTTAACCTTAAATAAAATAGTCCGTTTTTTTATTGTGTTGGATTCATTCAAGTTAACCTTTGTTTCTGCACCATGTTCCAAGCTTGTTTTGTTTTATCAGACTATAAGGTAGTTACCACTGCCACCAGTACCCCTCACCAGCTACTTTAAGGCCCTTAACAAATGGTGTCCAGTTGTACTTTGTAATATTAATACTAATACAAATGGTAGTTTGATCAAGACCAAGGCTATTAGGAGTGACCCACACAGTGTCACCAAATAACTATGCAAGTACTCTCAAAACTTAAATGTCTCTACAAAGATCAGCCACAATGAAAGGTTTAAATATATGTAATAATAAATAATAAAAAGCAAGAAAATACTAAGTATATATTCACAGTGATATCAGAGTTCAAAATCACAGTAAATATTTAAAACAACTTTGAAGGATAGTCTCAAACAAATAAAGAAAAACAATATCTAAACTAAGCTTCACTATATTCCTGACTGTATCTAACAGAGTTACTATTCCCTACTAACTTACTAGAACAATGCAGGTGATGTGGTGAATGGTTCTTGTTGTTAGGCCCAAGACAGAATACACTATGCTTTGTCTCACCAAGAGACTTCTCAAAATAATACTTAAAATATTATTGGTGGGGTAGCTTGCATAATAATGTAAGTTCTGGTCATCTGACTTCTGATTCCCATGCAAAACCCCATTGCTGGAAGCTGGCAGGACTTAGCACCTACCTGTAAAAATACACACACACAAGGGCCTTTGCACAGATCTTTTGCAGGTGCTGGAAGTCATAAAACAATTGCATACCACCGTGCTTCCAGAGTGTAATTAGTTCACCTCAAAGACAATACAGAAAGCTTCCTCATACAGATTTTGTGTCTCTGGCGGCATTGAAACCTGTGAGAGAGTGTCTTTATGGCCTAGCCTATAAAGTGATTTAATTTCAGATATTTTTCTAAAGTTTGCTGGACTGAGGTTAACCCGCCAGTTTCCTCTATTAAAGCATATGCATTTTAACAGTTACAATAGGGCATGTACATTTCTATTCTCTCCAGTAAGGAACACTGTACATACATTTAAAACCCAAGCACTTTACAAAATACCTTTTTAACAAAAATGTCTGTACAAATCAGTTTGATATACACATGACATACAGTTCCAATACATTTGCAACATCAGCATCTTGTATGACCCACAGTTCTAATACATTTGTAACACAAGCATCTGGTATACGTGAATTTGATATTCACAAATGACATAAAACTATTTACAGAATTCCAGCTAGAAGTGCTGGCAGTACCTCCTTTCGTCACACTATCTTAGATATTTGCATTGTAAGTTACACACCTTGAGAGATATTCAGTGTTGTTTATTTGCTAATTATACAATTAAGCATATGATTTCATATTTCTTTAAATATTTCAATAAACATGCACTCAGGAATTTATTGCTGTCATGAGAAAGCTTATGTATGGTTAACAAAAATGTTCTAACAATGTAGATCTAGGTTGTATAGTTTTCAAGATATAAGTATTTGTGAAAGTTTAGCAAAATGCATAACTTGGGGTTTGTGTATATTATAATATATTATATTATTTATGGAAAGACTGTGAATGTACTATTTATTTATCGGGAAAGTTCGACTGGGACAGAGCCCATTTTCAGCAGAGACCCAGGGAGAACTATTCCACATGTGTTTGGAATGTGGGAGGAAACCAGATCACCCAGATGAAGCCCACACAAACACAGGGAGGACATGCAGACTCCACACAGAAGGCACCCCAGCTGAGAACTGAATTGGAGAACCTCTTGCTGTGAGATGAGAATGCCAACCCCTCCATCTCTGCATCTCCATTATAAGTGTAACAAACACTTCTTGCTGATAATATTGTGTTTGCGCAGTTTTAATAGCTTTTACTGTTCCCATAATATTTACATTTATTTATTGTATGCTTTTTAAGTTTATTTTGCAGAAAATGCTCAGGAATACACATATGTGACACATTGGTGTAAATGAGGTAGCTGCAGGAAGCTCTCTTGAGAGAAACTCCTGCTTATTTGCCTTCCACATTTAATTTTTGTTACATGTCAGGAGAAAAATGCAAAGTGAAGTGACTGAACTGTTGCACTTTTACTGGTTTGCTGTTTTTCATTTTCACAAGATATGAAAGGAGGAAGCCATAGCAGCAGAAAAGAATGGGGTATAAAGGCAGTTGTTTTGTTCCTGTGAATTATCTGTTTCTACTGCTGCAAAGAAAAAAGAGATAAAGAAAATTGTTTTGTTTCTGCAAGCGAACTAATTTCTAGTGCTGCTAAGAAAGATCGAGAGCTGATTGTTTTGTTACTGTGAACATTTACGTGTTTCTCCTGGGGTTTGGCTTTATTGCCCTGAAATTGTCCATTAAACGACTTAAAAATAAAAAAGTCATGTGCATTCAGAATCGCCATATAGCTGAAACACCTGATTTTCATAAGTGTCATTTGCATATATTCCATGTGCCTCTAATACAACGGGTTTCAGGGATCACTCAGTGGAAATTCTACCTTGGCTAGAATTTTCTCTTAGTTTTTACTGGTTGGTATTTCTACTGTTATGTAACGAGAGAGAGATAGAGAACTGTTGCTTAATTTGACCTGGTGAGAGGACTGACTGGTCGTTCCTTACCAATAAAGTGACTAGACTATTTTCATATCTGAAACTGATTAGACTAATAAGAAAAATACAAACTTGTCACTTTTGTATTTGTATTATGAAGCATTTTTGTTATTAGTTTTGTCAGTATTATAGGTTCATAGGTATGTACTAGGCTATCAGCCCTAGGGCCTATATAAGCCTAGCCAAACGAGGTTCCCTGGCTTTCGCCACCCAAGAAAATTATTTTCCTGTGCCCTTGTCGAGCAGCACCACAGCAGTGATCCTTAGGGTGAATTTCCTGTTTCCCATCCAATTGTCAAGATTTCTCTTAAGGAGGGCTAATGAGGAGCTCAGCTTGACATGAATGGGTAGCCTGTTCCAGAGCATGGGAAGTCTCTGGGACAGGAATCTATCCCTCCAGCGTGTTCTGTTTATTGTGGTGACAAGGTTTAGGTCCCTGGAGCATGTGGCTTGGAGAGACTGGGATTTCTTTAAGTGTAGCATGTCCATCAGATCTGGGTTAGACATAGCTTTGTATGTTAGGCAAAGGTCGCCCCTGAGTAGGCAATATGTAATGGAGTAGAGCTGGAGTTTTTTGAGATGGTCTGCGTATGGCATCTGTTTGAGGCCGGTAATCCTCCTAGTGAGGTATTTCTGTGGTTTTTCTAGTTGTTGCAGATGTCTTGCGAGGTACATGCCAAACGGGGCATTGTACTCTATCATAATCTGATGAGGGATGAGTAGACAGGAACAATGATCTCTCTTTTTCTGGAGGAGAACCCCTTTGTGATGAGGTGTGCCACATAGAAGGATTTCCTGACTGCTGTGGTGACGTGATTATCAAAGGAGAGACCACTGTCCACCTATGTCCCAAAGTCTCTTATCACACTTTCTGTGTTTAGTAGGCTACCACCTATGTGGTAGTTCATGGGTATGGTGTTTTTCCCAAAGGGGATGACAATGCACTTCTTGCCATTGAGCTTTAGACCATGACTTTGACACCGAGCATCAGTCTCAGTGAGGCCTCTTTGTAGAATGTCCACATCCTTAGGTGACTCTATTATGGCTCCTAGTTTGCAGTCATCCATGAATTTTATTAGCCAGAGTCCAGCTGTATTAGCCTGGACTTCAGAGAAGTAGATACCAAACAGGAGAGGACCCAGGACCTAACCCTATGGTACTCCACTTGTCACTGGTCTGAAGTCAGATTTGGAGTCGGCTACTTTCACTGTGTAGGTTCTGTCAGTGAGCCAGTTGACCACCCATCTTGTGACATATGGATTTATGCCTAGTCTAGTGAGTTTATTTATAATACCAGAGTGGGGGATGGTGTTGAAAGCCTTGGCGAGGTCAAGATAGGGTGTGTGCACCATCTACCCTCGTTTACGGCTCTGGTGACTGCTTTGAAGAAGTCAATCAGGTTTAGTAGGCATGATCTACATTTTACAAACCCAAACTGTGTGGGATCCAGAGTTTGTAGGTTACCTATGTCTTTGTTTATAAGCTCCAGGATGATGCATTCCATGGCCTTGTAGACCAGGCTCATCAGGCTAATGGGGCGGTAGTTCCCAGGGTCAGTGGTGGCACTCCCTTTGTGGAGTGGGATAACTGTTGTGGTGCACCATTCCATAGGCACAAAGCCTAAAGTGACGCTATGGTTGAATATGGTATTTAGGTGGGGTGCCAGTTCGTTCTGTAGCTTGTGCAGAACGCAGCCTGTGATGTCCGGTCCCATGGATACTGTGTTCTTGGCTTTGGAGAATGCGGTCTTTACCTGTGTGCCCGTGATTACAGGGGCGTTGAAATCTTCCGGTATGGAGATGGGCCCTTTGGGGGCTGGGGGGAGGGTAAAGTTTGCACTGAACCTGTCTGCCAGAATGTTGGCAATATCAGTTGTTTCAGTAAATGTAGTGCCATTGTGCTTTAGTTCTGATCAGATCTGAGTGTTGCCATTGAGATTCTTGACATAGCTGTAGAAAGCTTTATGATTGTCTTTAGAATCCATGGCAATTTTATTTTCATAACTAGCTTTGGAGGATTTTATGAGGGATCTCAGCTTCTTACTGAAGCTGACAAGGAAGTTCCTGCAATCATGGGATTTTACTCTTTTTTGCAACAGTTTCTTCCTTCTGTTGTAGAGTTTGTTTATGGCAGGGGACCACCAGATTTGCTCCCTTTTTTTGGAGGATAGCGTCCTGGTTTTGTTGAGGATGGCAAGGTCCATGGACTCGTGTATGTGCTTATACAGTGCTTTTGTATATGATTCAGCAGTTGTGTCTCTATTTTTCATCTGTGTGGGTGAAGTGAAGTTGGCCACTTCAGACTTAAGAAGCATAAAGCTGGCTTTGGAGAAATTATTATGGTGGTTTCCTTAATGGGTGGTGGGGGCGGGATATAGATAACCAGGGTAATTAGCTTGTGGTCGGACCTGACCAGTGAGGAGTTGACATCTGGCATGGAGCATCTGTTACCCATATTGGTAATGACCAGGTCCAGGATGTTGCTGCCCTTGGTAGGGGTATGGACAAGCTGATCCAGGGCGTTGGAATTGATGAATTCCAGAAAGCGTTGGGCAGATGAGTTAGTACATGAGTAGTTTTCCCAGTTGATGAAGTGAATCAATCGAAGCACTGGCCTTCAAAAGCGTATCGAAGCACTGGCCTTCAAAATTAAGTTCTGCCAGCCACCGCTTATGCCTAAATTGTTTTATTTGCTTGAAACACATTTTTTTTAATTTATAAGACCAAACAAGTGTCAGCTGCATCCAGTTTCTTACAGCAGCCAATTGTCATGTTGAAGAATAACACAGTAATGCTCATTTTTGGGAGAAAGAATATAAATCTGCAGATTTTATAGGAGAAAATTTGGAGACATACTTCTCAACTGTCCCTCATTTTTGGGAAGTCCTTAATTTTGGCTCAGATTTCTGCTCTGTCCCTCCTAAAATGTGTGATTGTTACAGAAATGTGGGGGGGGTTCTATTTAAACATATATCTCACGTGTATCTCATTATGAAGTGTTTTCCTAATTTTCAAAGTTCATTAATCCCCAAAGGATCTGACACACATCCAGTATATTATTTGTTTTTAAACTACTACCCACAGTAAATATAAATACTGAATCATGTTAATTAAAGCAACCTTTATACTTCTTAAGAAATAAAAACAATACAAACTACAACTGATAAACCCAAAGAATGAGGCTGAAAAGTAAAATCCACACACAATTTAATGTTAGCGCTTTTGTACACACCAATAATATGCACTTCTTCAGACATTACATTTCCCAAAAATCAACTGTTTTATAGTTCACATACCAAATTGATTAATTCAATAATAACATAATTAATTAAATCATTGATTAAATCAAGTATTACATTAAATGAAATTAAATTAAGTAAGCAGCATTTCATAAAAAACAACCATAAAAGAGTATAATATTCCTAAAACATATGTAACAGATTAAATATGCAAATGTATTGAATCCTATATGTTATCTGTCTATTGCTTTCAATTTTAAAAGGCATTTGATAGAGCAAGTCTCATTCAATCCAGGAAAAATGTATGCATTTGTTTGAATTTGCCACTTTAATTCCCTTTCTTCCAGCTTCAATTCCCAAGCACCACCTCTTATGCTTTTGGTAACTTGTTCGAGAATAGTAAACTGGAAACTATGTGACTGAAATTCAGCTATGTGTCTAGCCAAGGCATTAGTACTAGTATTCTTACTTATGTTATATAAGTGTTAGATTTTATGAATATAAGGCTGAAATTAATTCTGTTGTAAATATGCTGAAAGAAAAAGCTTGCTTAAATGCAGAAACAGAGTTTAGTAATATGTGATCAGCAGTAATACTAAATGACCATGGCTTGGAAAATAAGGAACCTGCTGAATGGACATTTTCCCTTACAGACTTAAAAACAGGATGTATGCAAGAGCAAAAATGCAAAATCTGCTTTTAAAGAATAGAATACAGGATGTTCACACTGTCAGAACAATGCGTTTCCTCAAAAACATGCTTTTCTGCATGGACAACAGGACACTGTTATCAGCATTGGCAAAAGAACAGATGTTCTTGTACAAAGATCCAAACAGAATACAGGACGTTCACACTGTCAGAAAAGCTGGTCACTTACGAGACATTGTTAAACAAGGAAGCTTAGTATTGTTTCTACAGGATGAGCAATTCTCCAAAATAGAATATCAAGAGGAAATGTATATGTTTATGCATGACTAAAAAGTGTATATAAAGAGCTGTATAAATCCAGTTATGTTAGAGGTATGGTAGGGACTCATTTGTCCTGAGGTAAATGTTATAGCTCTCACATCATCTGTACTATATGAGAAGTAAAGTTGGAAAAGTACTTTAAGCTGCAACGTTGTTCCATTTGGTTTATTATAAAAAGTTATTTGTTACTGCTCTCTAAAGTTGATGCTGCAAAGTATATTCTCTCATCAGTGTATATTCTGCAAGTTTCTGTATGCAACAGACTGTGAATGCAAATATAACCAGACTTTGAATTTTAGCTGAATCCAGCCAGCAAGACTGAGTGTCTTAAGAACACTTCAAATCCATCACACCAAGCAGTAAGCAGCTCCATGTAATTTTTCAATGGCGAGCCAGCCAGGAGTCGACCCTACAGTCTTCTGATTCCCTCTGTTTTTAAACCTTTAGTTTTTTTTTAATACAACAGAGTACATTTGTTTACAATGCACAAAAGCAAAAGGCAAACAACAGCAAATATAAATAATGTAAATATAAACATGTGTTAATTAAGCTAATATCTATTTTGTTTTTTTTACAATTTCTTTATAATTGTATTGTAACACCAAACAGTTAAAGTTCTAAAATTTAAATAAAATCACAGATGGTATTAGTCAAACAGTTTTTGTAAAATTAATGGCAGGACAGTTAAATAGATAAATAAATAAAAAATACTGAAATCTATGTAAGGTAATTGTAAAATAATGTCTATTTATGTTGTGTAAATGCATAGTTATGCAACTCACAATCACATTAAAGGAAACATGCCAAAATAATTAATTATAGTTTATAGAGTACAAAATGTGAGCTCAGACCTTCCTAGACTAGATGAATAGTTACAAAAAATGTTAAATAGATAAGATAAAAAACAAGACTGATTACCAGACAAGTAGCTTGAGTTTTTCTAAAGCATCATTGTTATTAAAACATAATTGTTAAAATGTTTACATGCAACACTATTTGGTAATTGTAGTATAATGTCACAATTGTGCATAGATGTCACTTATAATCTGTTTGCAAGTAAATGTTAAAAGGACAAAAAAATCCTCAGTTGCATCAAGTACAGCCAGCAAATGGGCTATAGTATATATACAGTTCAAATCAATTGTGCAGGAGGGTGTAAATACCTACTAGAGGTAATATACAGTGAACGCTTTATTTAGTAACCTAATAAAATAAATGTATAACCAAAGTGTTGGGCTGACATACATTCTATTCTCACAGTATAAAGCAGGTAAATAGTGCTGCAGTTCTATAGGGGGAGGGGTACTTTCTCAGTTTTACACTGACTGTATAAGCAGTACTGCACAAGGGTCTGAAATAAAGCTATAGAAAAAATAAACAACACGGGTCTGAAATAAAGCTACAGAAAAAATAAACAACAAGGGTCTGAAATAAAGCTACATAAAAAATAAATAATAAGGGTCTAAAATAAAGCTACAGGATAAAATATCTCATTCCTTCTTAACAATACTCTTTTAGGGAGAGGAAAAAACAGGTATTAGTGTATTAAAAATACTGGTAAACTGGATTAAACCTAACAGGATAAGATATTTTACAAGTTGTTAATAGCTGTATTTACAACCTGGTGCCTACAGGGGGGAAAAACAGGTATTGGTGTATTAAAAATACTGGTAAACTGGATTAAACCTAACAGGATAAGATAGTTTACAGGTTGTTAATAGCTGCATTTACAACCTGTTAAACTGTAAAACTATACAAGAGATGGTTTAAAAAACAAGAGATGGCTTAAAATTGATTACAGCTATACAAGAGAGAGTAAAGATATGTAAAAAAAATAAATGTAGTTTAAAATAACAGGACATATGCCTTTGGAGGCAATTCTACTAGATATTTCTAAAGAGACAAACATTTTCAAAGATTTTGCTTAATATTAATGTTATTAAATCTGTAAGATTAGACTAAATGTACTTTACAGTCTTTGTATGTACAAATGTAGAAAATTTCAGTACAAATGATAGTCTTTGTATGTACAAATGCAGAAGAATTCAGTACAAATGAAATTAATGTCTAGTAATGAATATGTGTAAAAAAACATATTTAAAGAAAAAATGGGTCCAGGGTACCTACTAGATTGAAATGCATGAACAGCAAACAGTCTGTGTAAATACATACTATACAGGATACATCATAATAAGTTCAAAAGTAATTTGTCAAGTTGTAATATCACTGGTTTTACCCCAGTAAAATAATTGCTTTCAAATATTTATTATCTAAGCCCAGTTCAGTATTTTACCAAAATGTTATTGAGCAGTTCAGAGACATGAACACAATGTGATGGTTAAAATGACATTAAAACTGTATATTTTCAGCAGTGTATAAATGCTTGCAGTAGCACATAGTTATTGTCTCTTATAGTTAATTCAACAGTTGCAAAGAGTTAATGGAACAGTTCTAAGTCATACATTAAATTCTGTGATTGCAAAAGAATAAATTGATCAAGTTAAAAAAAATAACATTAAAGCAGACACAGTTCATAATTGATAAAATGTTTTCACAGAATGGTCTGCAAAAGAAAAAGTTTTAAGTACATTCAGTTTTGGTAGTAATACTTAATATCATTGTATTAACTATGTAAAATTGCATTTTGACTTGTATCAAAAGAAGACTATAGGTTTGTTTCTTAATGTGTTTTCTATATAAAATGCTTTGAGTATGTTTAAAAACAGAGGGAATTGTTAGATTTTATGAATATAAGGCTGAAATTAATTCTGTTGTAAATATGCTGAAAGAAAAAGCTTGCTTAAATGCAGAAACAGAGTTTAGTAATATGTGATCAGCAGTAATACTAAATGACCATGGCTTGGAACATAAGGAACCTGCTGAATGGACATTTTCCCTTACAGACTTAAAAACAGGATGTATGCAAGAGAAAAAATGCAAAATCTGCTTTTAAAGAATAGAATACAGGATGTTCACACTGTCAGAACAACGTGTTTCCTCAAAAACATGTTTTTCTGCATGGACAACAGGACACTGTTATCAGCATTGGCAAAAGAACAGATGTTCTTGTACAAAGATCCAAACAGAATACAGGGCTTTCACACTGTCAGAAAAGCTGGTCTCTTACAAGACATTGTTAAACAAGGAAGCTTAGTATTGTTTCTACAGGATGAGCAATTCTCCAAAATAGAATATCAAGAGGAAATGTATATGTTTATGCATGACTAAAAAGTGTATATAAAGAGCTGTATAAATCCAGTTATGTTAGAGGTATGGTAGGGACTCATTTGTCCTGAGGTAAATGTTATATCTCTCACATCATCTGTACTATATGAGAAGTAAAGTTGGAACAGTACTTTAAGCTGCAACGTTGTTCCGTTTGGTTTAGTATAAAAAGTTATTTGTTACTGCTCTCTAAAGTTGATGCTGCAAAGTATATTCTCTCATCAGTGTATATTCTGCAAGTTTCTGTATGCAACAGACTGTGAATGCAAATATAACCAGACTTTGAATTTTAGCAGAATCCAGCCAGCAAGACTGAGTGTCTTAAGAACACTTCAAATCCATCACACCAAGCAGTAAGCAGCTCCATGTAATTTTTCATAAGAGCTCATATATATGCTGCTTGAACCGACGTTCCTTCTTGGCCAGATAGAAAGCTGGACATTGATGGCAGGAAGCCAGATAGACCACACCTTGGCTCTCACAAATGAATTTCCCTTTAATATTATATTTAGTTCCCCTAATGTGAACATATGTTCCTGTCAATATATACTTACAATAGTGACATTGTCCACATTTATGCATGCCCCAAAGATGATTATAAGTAGTTCTTGAAGCTTCTAATAGGGCTTTTAAATTAAGCCCTCTTCTATAAGTGACTAGGGGTCTTGTTCCTATTACATTTGCTAAGGAGTGATCCACTAGAATAAGTTCTCAATTGTTCACTAAAGTGTTTTTAAAATCCACAGCATTAATAGAATAATCTGTTAAAAAACTGACAAGATAGTTTCTTGGTGAATTCCTATCCATAGAATCCTCAAACCCTCTAGTGAGAGGAGAAGAAGATCCCTCTATAACATAACCCTTGGATAAAATAGGCTTGAAATGGCCTGACCTTCTTTTTGCCTCAACTTCCAAAATTAAACTGTCATCAAGTCTAACCGGATATGCTCTATTAATGAACATATTTTTTAAAATATCACATTCCCTGAGGAATTCATGTTCACTAGAGATCATTTTGGATGCCGTAACCAACTGTCCCTTAACTACTGCTCTTTTTTGATAATAAGGGTGATTGCTAGAAAAATGTAGGAAACAGTTGGAGTATGTGGGCTTCCTGTATATTTGTGATCCATATCGATTATATTGTCGGTCTTGATAGAGTTTGATATCCAAAAAATTAATTATCTCACTATTAAATTGATAGGTGAATACCAAAAAGTTAGTAAAGCTAGTCATAACTTCACTTAACTGGGTTGCTATGTTTTCTTCGTCCTTGAGAATAAAGAACATATAATCTTTTCAGTCACATAGTTTCCAGTTTACTATTTTCGAACAAGTTACCAAAAGCATAAGAGGTGGTGCTTGGGAATTGAAGCTGGAAGAAAGGGAATTAAAGTGGCAAATTCAAACAAATGCACACATTTTTCCTGGACTAAATGAGACTTGCTCTATCAAATGCCTTTTAAATTTGAAAGCATTAGATAGATAACATATAGGGTTCAATAAATCTGCATATTTAATTTGTTACATATGTTTTAGGACTATTATGCTCTTTTATGGTTGTTTTTTATGAAATAGTGCTTATTTAATTTAATTTCTTTTAATGTAATACTTGATTTAATCAATTATTGAATTAATTATGTTATTATTGAATTAATCAATTTGGTATGTGAACTATAAAACAGTTGATTTTTGGGAAATGTAATGTCTGAAGAAGTGCATATTATTGGTGTGTACGAAAGCGCTAACATTAAATCGTGTGTGGATTTTACTTTTCGTCTTCTTAAGAAATGCATTTTAACCAATATGTGACCTTACTAGTTGAGGTTGCAGCAGGATTCCACATTTTACCCATTTGTTCCACATTATGAAAGGTAATTAATCCTGCACATCTGGGAATTGGAAAGTTGACACTATGTTAATAAATGCTTAGCAACTTCTTTAACTTTGGAAAAGTCACTTTTTCTTATTCTGTCACCTTCTTAAGTTGGAAGAGCTTGTAATATTTCAAAGTGTCACTGATTATGTCTGAATTTCTCCCTGATTCTGGAGGAAAGAGGGCTGGACCATAACTTTAAAGTGATTTTGCAGAATATCTTTGATTTTGGATCATTTTTGGCCTTTCCCTTATACTAGTGATGATTTCTTGGTAATTCACTGAATATTGCAGTCAGTATTGCTATTATTAGAATTAAATTGTTTTTGTTATTCAGCCCAGCTACACACGGTATAGTGTTTTAGATGTTTCATTACTGGACAAGAAATAATAACACTGACTCAGGTGAAAAACAAAGCTACTCACAACCAACTGAATTTGTATAACAATTCTCATGGAGCTAGAAACTGAGGTTTTATTATCTTGCAAAAGCTCTGTGTTTTGGAATTTACCGACTACACTAACAACATCCTGCCACATGTAGATAGTTAAGCCTGACCTTTTCCTCTGTCTGATTCTGTAAAATGAAGGAAAGATGTTTAAGCAGACAGCACAGCATGAGTTCACTTTTGAAGGACTTGCACTCTCTAGTAGCTGCAGCTCATAAAAGTAGTACACGAGTAACACTGACACGTCTACCTGTTTGGGTAGTATTAAAAAAATAGCAGCAATCATCCAGGAAACTGTACCAGATGAACTCAGTCTTCTTTGGTCCTTTTTTGAGTATAATCCATCTACAGGAAGTGGAAACCAACATTTAAAAAAATGCACTAGCAATTAACCTTCTGGAGTTGTACTGTCCCATGCTGTAGGAATCCACAGCCGGTGCAGCGAAACTCCAAGGGCAAGCAGCAAGATGCAAAATCTTCCCTGTCCTGTCCTAAGTCTTCATACCTAATCTTTTGAAAAGAAAAAAAAAGACAAGCAAAGGTATTGGGATATTGGCTGCAGTTGTTGTATGCATTTAAGCAATATATCTATACACCTGCAGGTAGTAATGGCTAGCTAACTGCAAACCTCTGGTCGCTCCACCACCAACATCCACGTATACTAATCCTTGTCATTATCCTCCTTTGCTTGCAGGGACACTTTTTGGCTTGTTCCTTGTCCCCTCCTAATGTATACCTCCACCTTAAAAGTAGGTCAGCACTGCCTTCACACCACTTCGCTGAAAGCAGCAAACATAAGAAAGCAATTTTTTTTAAAGTAAGGGGTTTGCTATCAAACTTCGAGCAGGCAATTTTGCAGTTCATCCAATGGGCAACATTTCAATAAAGGGTGGGGAGAAACAGAAGGATGAAAGGAAACTAATCTTTCAAATTACTACATTTTTTTTCCTTAATTATTACCTTTGATTTTACGCTACGTATTACCCCAACTAGATGAAGACATGCATAGTGTCTGTGGTGGAGAAAAAGTTGCAGATGATGACAGAGTGACAGGGCCTGAGAAAGCTGATTTGGGTCACCCTGCAATGGTTGGAAGTTCTGCAAACATTGACGGAAGTGCTCTGTATGACAGAGGGGTTCCCAATGGGAGTGGGTGTGCATCAAGGTTCTAACCCCACTGCTGTTCATACTGGGGGTGCATTGAATTAACAAACTGGTCAGAAGGGGTGAATCAACAAAGCTGCAGCATACATATACTGTGGCACCTCAAGGAAATTCTGAAGAGGAACTTCAGCAAATGAGATGGGACTGGAATGCAACATGAAGACATACATGGTATGAAAGTAAACAGAGACACAATCGTTATCCTGTCAGTGAACAGGAAATCAGAAGAATCTGAAAAATGAGATATAAGAAAATATAGTGGAACAGGGTGACAACTTCAGGTATCTGGGACGGCTGGTTGAAGAGAAGGAAAATTTGAATAATGAAGTCAAAGCTAGATTCAGAGGTACTGCAGCCAACTGCTACAGCATGTCAGGGGTAGTATATGAGAGACAAATGCTAATGAAGTTGAAAAATAAGGAGTACAAAACAATGGTATGACCAGTGCTTCTGTATGGCACAGAAACCTGGGAAGTGAAGGCAGATCAGCTGAAGAAGTGTGAAGTGATGGAGATGAAGTGCTTGAAATGAGTAGTATGATGCATAATGTGGGACAAAGAAACAGGGACATCAATGTGGAAGCTAAAGTGGCCCCTACTGCAGAGTAGGTCAAGGGAGTCAGATTATGGTGGTTTGGTTACATGTGCAGGAAAACAACAGACAATTTAATGAAGTAGATTTGGGGGTGCAAGAAGAATTGAAAGATAAAAAATGAACCAGGCTAAAAAGGAATAATGGTTGGCTAACAGAGATTAATGGAGCAGTCACTATGACAAAGAACAAGGCATATAACAGACTCTATCAGTTTCTTGAAAGTGACTCAGCCAGTGGCACAAAGATGCTCTAATAGGTTGCTAGACAAGAAAGAAAGATGACAAAGGTAATCAGTAGTTGCCATTCATAAGGGATGCCAGCAACAATCTGTTCATCAGTTCACAGGACATCAAAGGTAGATGAAAGGAATATTTCTAGAAGCTTCTGGATGAAGAAACCCCCAAAGAAGCTGTACTGCCCTAGCCTGAGACACCTATAGTGAAAGAGGAAGAATAACTCCCCCACCCCCACACAGAAGTACAAAGTGCATTAAGGAAAATGAATGTAGGAAATGCAGAAGCTCAGATGAAGTCACAGCAGATAAGACCAAGATGGATGTGTTTATGGTAGAATGGCTCCTGAGGGTATTCATCATGGTACTGAGTGAGAGGCATATCCCAGATAACTTGAGAATAGTAGCTCTAGTGCCAGTCTACAAGAACAAAGGGGAATTCATAAATGCAGGCAGAAGAGAGGAATCAAACTTTTGTTATATCACAAGAAAATTGTGGCGACAGTGACTGATAAATAAATACATACAGAACTAGAAAGTAAGTTGCAGATAAGCATTTATAATTCAGAACAGTATGCAATACAACTGACCCAATGTGTGCAGTGAGACAGACAGACAGATAATGGAGAAGAAGCTGGAGATGAAGAAAGAGTCCAACTAGGTATTCCTAGACTTCGAGAAAATATATGGCAAAGTTCCAAGAAAGTTGATTTTGGCAACCTTGTGATGATCTGAAGTTGGTAGAATTAGTGCAGACTGTGTACAAGGACCCAATGTCACAAGTACAATGCTGTGATTCACAGAGAAATTCTTAGTAGGAGTGAGTATGCATCTGAGTTTGGTTCTGATTTCAGTCCACTGCTGTTCATACTGGTGAATGTACTAAATTAGCAAACAGGTCAGATAGGACAGATCATATAATGTGGCATTACAAACAGACTCTGAACAGGAACATCATCAAATATTATGGGACTGCAATGCAAAACTGAAGGTGCACAGGATGAAACTGAATACAAACAAGACAATAGTCATGCAAGCAGAAGCCTTTCAGAGACAAGTGGGAATGGAAATCAAACCAGAAGCTGACATAAATCTGACAGCAACTGAAAAAGCCAGAAAGAAAAGGACCAGAAGAAAAGGAAAGAAACTTGGGAAGTCTACAAATACAGTGGCAAGTATAGAAAACTCCTAGAACAACTACATAGTAACCAAAGATGAAAGGGTAACAATGGTGTTCCAAGATAGTAGGTTACATACACATAGGTTTACAACATCTATTGAAAAATTGGGAGATACAGACAGATGTGGGATCTGTAGAACAGAACTGGAACCAGTTGGGCATCTCATTACTGGATGTTATCTACTCATGGCTGAGCGTCTGTATACTGAAAGGCATAATAATGTGGCAAGACTGTTGCAACTGTGGTTGTGCAGACACTACAACACAGAAGTTGCTAAGAAGCATTGGAAACATTATCAACAGTGTTGAAGTTCAGATCATATGGGATCACCCAATACCAACAGCTGAAAAAAAACAGAGGCAAGAAAACTGGATATAGTACTTCAAGAAACAAATATAAAAGCATGAGTCACTAAAATTGTTACACCCAATGATTATAGTATATTAGATACTGACAGATACAAAGTCATAAAATCCAAGACTTACAAGCAGAAATGAGATCAGTGTGGAATAAAGATGTGTAAACAGTTACAATAATAGCAGCAGGAACAACAGAACTAATAAAAAATAATTTCGAATTCCCCTTAAATATGTTACCAATACATGTAACCTCATATGAATTACAGGAGGAGGCAATTCTGGGGACAGTATAATGCTGAGAACACTCTTGGCTAACATCAAAGATTGAATACTTATGTCATGAATTCTAATTGTACCCTGACTTAGGAATGGGGTCCATTAATGTCATAGGATCATAGGAGATCACTAGGCTATCGACCCGGAGATCATTTTAAGCCTAGCCTTTTCATCCCAATGTAATACCATAGAAACGCTAGTCAATACCCAAGATTGCATTTAGTGATGACTGCCCCATATCCAGGAGGGTTGTGGGCACTATTCTCAGTACGAATTTATGGTGCCTTATCCACTCATCCAAGTTCCTCTTGAAGAGTGTCATAGAGGTGCTCTGTTTCACATGAATTGGTAGCCTGTTCCAAAGTCGTGGTAGTCAATGGGAGGTAAATCTGTTCCTCTAGTATGTCCTATTTAAGTTGCAGAACATATTTAGGTCCCTGGAACAGGTAGCCCTTGTCCCATTTGATTTACGGATATTTAGCAAGTTCATTATGTTTGGGTCTTGGATTACTCTGTATGCCAGGCATAAGTCTCCTCTAAGAAGTCTATACAATATGGAGTATAGTGACAGGGACTTTAGTTGGTCTGTGTAAGGCACATGTTGGAGCCCCTTGATCTTCTTTGTTAGAAACCTCTGAGGTCTCTCTAATTGCTGCAGGTGCTTAGTATGGTACATGCCAAAAGGCCGTCATACTCAATTATGGGCCGGATAGGTGATAATTATGGGGGTTATAACTTCTTTTGCTCTTGAGGTGATGCTTTTAGTAATCAAGTGTGCTAAGTAAAATGCTTTCCTTACAACAGTAGACACATACATGGTGGGCAAAGTTAAGGTTGCAGTCAACTTGTGATCCCAGGTCCTTTACCACTTCATGGGTACTTAGGATACTGTTGTTGATTTGGTAGTGTGAGGGATGTTGTTTGTGCCGAAGGGAATGATGATGCATTTCTTTGTATTCAGTTTGAGGCCATGACTAATGCACCAGTTGTTGGTCTATGTGAGGCCCACTTGGAATATACTGACATAATTTGGTGATCCAATGATTGCAACTAGTTTGCAGTTGTCTGCAAACCTGGTCAGACACAACCCCTTAGTTTTGACCTGAACGTCTGAGAAATGTATACCAAACAGTAGGGGACCCAGCACTGACCCCTGTGGCCCCCTGCTGGTAACAGGTCTGCTGGCTAATGTGGAGTCAAACACTTTGATAGTGTGTGTCTGGTTTGTAAGCCAGTTGGCAATACATCTTACAGCAAAGGGGTTTACATTTAGTTTGCTAACTTTATCGGTAATGCTTGAATGTGAGATTGTGTCAAAAGCATTTGCCAGGTCAGCGTATGCTGTGTGCACAGATTTGCCCTCGTCAGTGGCCTTGGTCACATTTTCAAAGAAATCCACCAGATTTAACAGGCAGGATCAGCCCTTCACAAAGCTGAATTGGGTAGGATCCAGGGTTTGGAGGTCACCTATGTCTTTATTTATGAGATCCATAATTATAGATTCCATGGCCTAACAGATGCGACTGGTCAGGCTTATGGGTCTGTAGTTCCCTGGGCCTGTTGCTAGGCCAGCTTTGTGGAGGTGAATAACTGTTGCTTTCTCCATTCCACAGGAACAAAGCCTGTGTTTAGGCTATGGATGAAAAGGGTACTTAGTGGTGATGCTAGTTCATGTTTTAGCCTGTTTAGAAGACAGCCTGGTATGTCATCTGATCCCGTGGAGGCTGTCATTTTTGCCTTGAACAAGACTTTGAAGACCTGCTCTTCAGATATGTAGGGTGGAGGGGAGGGGTTTCGGGGAAGGTTTGCTGTAAGTTAGAAGGGGATAAGGGAGTGAAATTGTTGCCATACCTATCGGTTAGCAGGTTTGCTATCTCTGTGGGGTCAATGTGTGTGATACCATTGGTTACCAGTTCTGCACATGCTTGGGTCCTACCCTTTAGGTTATGTACGTAGCTGTAAAAGGCCTTATGGTTATCCTTGGCTGTACAAGTTTCTCTCAAAGGAGCCCTTAGAGGATTTGACAAGCTGTCTTATTTGCCTGTTGAGGCTGAGCAGGGTGCTTTTCCATCATTGAGGCCTTGCCTTGGTTTTCTTGATCAGTGACTTTTTCTATTTATTGTAAAGTTTGTTGATGTTTGATGTCCACCATGGCAACTTAGTTTTACTTATGGCTCTGGCTTTGAGCCTTTCTAGTACAGCCGAGTCTATACACTTATACAAGTGATTGTACAGGGTTTTAGTGTAAGATTAGACATAGTTACCACTACTAGCTTGGGGTGGGGCTTGGAATGCATTTATACCTTCACCTACGAGGATATAGTTTGCCTTGGTGAAGTTTTTTAGTCTGATTTCACCCTGTTTGAGTTCTGGTGTTAATGTCAGCTCTAAGGTGACTGAATTGTGGTCAGTTTTAACTAATGAGGGTCTCACAATTGCAGCAGTGCATCTGTTTGACATGTTGGTAAAAAGCAGATTTAGAATGTTTGTTCACCTTGTTGGGGCATGGACAATTTGTTCCAGGGAATTTGAATTAACGAAGTCAAGGAACTTTTGTGCTAGTGAGTTAGGGCTAGTGTAGATTTCCCAGCTGATGGTAGGATAACTGAAATTTCTATAAAATTTAGATCGTCTCCAGTTTGGTCAAGTAGGCTTTATGGGCATTGTGACCCATGGAGGGGGATCTATAACTGGCTAGGACTTGAATGGGAGGTCTTACCCACTGCAACCTGGACCTGGAGTAATTCCATGGAATTGTCCAGTCTAACTAGGCGGGAGGTGAATTTATCTGTAATATAGATTGAAACCACCTCCTTTGGTTTTCACACATTCATTTTGAGGTCTAAAGGTGTGGAAGGCATTGTAGCCTTGCAAGGCCAGGGTACTGTCTGAGGCCTCGATCCAGGTTTCTGTGACTGCACAGACATCTACACCTTCTAGTGATAGACGTGCTTCCAGGGAGTACAGTTTTTGGTTTAAGCTCCTAGCATTTAGCAGCATGACCCTTATTTTGTTGTGATTGGTTAATTTCACATTGGTAATGTTGTTTTCGAGACCTTGCCTAAAAAAGGCACTATGTCGCAGTATTAGAAACCCAAAACATTTGGAGAAATTCAAAAGAAAGGATGAAACTGAAATCAAACAAGACATTGGACATGCAAGCAAATGGGGGACATCAAAGATGAAAACTGAGACAGAAGTGAAAATAGTGGAACAGATTGAGATTCAGCTACTCAGGAGGTGTGATTGAGAAGAAGGGAAGTCTGAATGAAGAGGTCAAAGCAAGAATCAGAGGGGCTGCAGCCAACTGGCACAGAGTGTCGATAGTTTATCACAGAAGAATGTCAAAGAAGCTGTAAAATAAAGTACAGAAAACAGTGGTGTGACCAGTGTTTTTGTATGGCATAGATATTTGATCAGTGAAGACAGAGCAGCTAAGGAAGCTTGAGGTGAAAGAGATGAAATGCCTGAGATAGGAAGATGGATTTATACTGTGGGACAGAAGAAGAAGAAATGGGGTATCAGAGTAGAAACTAATGTAAGTAAAGCTAGAGCTGTGATGCCAAACTTCATAGGTTTGCTGCAATGGAAGTCCTGAAGATATAATTGAGGTCTTAGGCTTGATTTCAAGCTGTGTACCCTGTTGCCTGAGTGATGTAATGATGTACAAAAGTGAAACTCTTTCAAAGCATAACCACCCAGGACTTTAGACCATGTGTGTTTACTGCGACATTCTGAGCTGGTATTCATTTCCGGAATTATGGTTAAGCTCACTGCTTACAATGTTGTTTGTCTTTTCGGCTTTTCCCAGTTAGGGGTCGCCACAGCGGAACTCCAGTCTGCTAATGATTGGCAGTAGATTTTTTACTGGCTGCAAATAATGCTGTGTTTCACCTGAATATATTTTACTCGTTTCTAACACAGAATGCCTACAATCTCATGCTTTAAAGGAGGTAAAGCTGTTGTGTCTAATTCAGAAGTATGCTCCAGTGGAAGTTCTGAGGATAGAATTGTCTTAGGTTTGTTTTGTATGTGTGTACCTGGTTATCTGAATGTTGCAGTGACATACCAAAAGGAAAAATATTCTCGTTCAAAGAATGATCCAAACAGCTTTAGGTCATGTGGGTTTACTGCCACATTCTGGTATTTTGCATGATACCTGATCCTGATTTTGAATGCTACAGTGAAATTCTAGTATGCTTGCTTACAATACTGGCTGCAAAAATATATTACAATGGAATATATATTTTTGTTCGGTTATAACATGGGGTGACTACAATGACATGCTTTAAGGCAGCTAATGGTGTTGTGTCTAATTCAGTGGTATGCTCCAGTGGAAGTTCTGAGGATAGAACTGTAGTCTTAGGTGTATTTTATAGGTGAGTACCTTGTTACCTGAATATTATAGGTGTGTACCAAAGGAAAAATGCAGTCATAGGAACTACAAGTCAAATGAGGCTTGAGCCCATTTATACCTTGACAGTATGCGACCTTAAAGAGGACTTCTTTTTTAGAGGAAGCTAGCATAGTCAAGCCAGGGGTGAATTCTGAATACCTATCCAATCATCCAGTTTCCTATCAAAGGAAGATAATATATCTAAGTGCTTGATTTACAGCAGGACTCTATTCCACAGGTGGGGAAGGTGTGTGATGAACCTGCCCCTCTGTTGTGATTTAGATCCCTCATTTTGGTATTTGTTGGACTGTTTTATTTTTGAAGATACAAGAAATCTAGGATCACGGTGTCCCTAATGGCATGGAAGGCAAGGCATAGATTTCCTCTCAGGAGTCTGTAAGATATGGAATAAACAGACAACACTTGCAGTAATTTCTGGTAGCTTATGCTTTCAAACCAGTGATCTTCCTAATGAGGAACTCCTGGGATCATTTTACTTGTTTGACATGACTAAGGAGGTGCATTCCAATGGGGGCTTTGTAGTCAATGATAGCCCAATTGATGCTGCATCGAAGGGGACAATGACCTATTTAGATCTGATGATTTTCCTGTGGCAATTAGCTGTGTTAAGGAGTCTCACTAGTGTCATTACATAATGATCAAACACAGGGAATTAGCAACCCAAGTTGCAAGGCGTCTAGTCTCTCAAGGACTGACTTCAGCAAGTAGGTGAGTTTACATCCACATTCAGATATTTTGCATGACAGCTGGTCTTCATTTATTTTGGATGCTATGATGACATTCTAAATAGGCTGTTTACAATATGGGCTGCAAATAATTCTATATTTCACCTGAATATATATTTTATTCTGTTGTAACATATCAGTTGAAATGCTGAGGTCTGTTTTGTAGCTGAGGACTGTTATCTGAAAAATCTGCAATTACATACCAAAAGGATACCTATAGCTTTTCAAAGAGTGACTGCAATGGCTTTAAGTCATGCATTTTCCTACACAATGACAGTTTCATTATTTTTTTTCCATTTGTGGGTGCTGTAATGAAAGTCTGCTTTGTTAAAAATATGTGGGAGCTGTCTGAAAAGTCCTCCATTGTAGGGTACCCCAGCATAGAGTTAAAATGGCTGCCACTGAGGTGTACATTGTGATGGAGAATGAATCTATCACTTGAGTAAGATGCAGGTCAGCTGCACTAGCCTTTTCCATGCACAGACTACTCCAGGTCACTTTGCTCCAATGTCCAAAAGGCAGAAGTGATGCCATTTCAGTTTAATGCTGTGAGACAGATTGACAATTATAGGGAGTTGTTTTAGCATGACACAGTCTTGATGCTTATTTCATTATTTGGGTTATGAGGGTATGTAGTCCGAGGTGGTTGGCAGACAGTCTGTGCAACTCTTTTCATCCCTGCACATAACAAGGGTTAACAAACGTTTGCTGTCATAAGATCTTGGTAAAAAAATGAACCTCGAGTCAGTTATACAGTCTTCCTGACATCTTTTTATCAGTGTCATTTCTTTGTATTATACTATTTGTATTATGCTGCAAGAATGTGTCTTACAGGGATGGAGTCAACAATGAAACCAAAACAGGTACCTAGTGAACAGCAGAGGAGGGCAAAGCATGCTCATTTGGAAGAGGCAACTCAGCTGTCAACAAGCTTAGCTGCTTTCCTGATTCAGTAAGCTGAAATCCTGCAACTTGCATAACTGATCTATAAGCCTAACCCACAATAACAATGTACAATGCATAACTGACCAGTAAATCTAAACCACAATAACAACGTAACTTTATTCAGCCTTGTGACTGTGACCTGCCTTTGTATGTTTGTAGGCAGCACTATTAACATATGGCAGTATCACACTTGGCACATAGTGGCAGACATCGGGTCTATATCACATTGTTGAACTTGTATAAGTTTGAACAATGTAATATCGAACCCAAAAGTCCGAAACGCAAAAATGGCGAAGCCATGGCACATCGATTTTTTTCCCAGGGAAAAAAAATGGTGGGCAGTTTTCAGGGCTTTGCTGTTTCCTCCACTGTGGTGCGATCTCGGAGTTTGTATAGTTAAGTAGGGGATGTGGGGAGGCACAGCCCCCCACATTGGGGGGGGGGGGGTGAAACACCCCACTTTAGTTTTAGTTTAAGGTTTATTTTTTTTTGTATTTTGGTTAGGGAACAGCGAAAAAAATCGCTGCTCTATGTGTTCGCTATTGTGTGGTTTCAGACTTTTGGGTTTGATATTACATCGTTCGAACTTATACAAGTTTGACGACGTGATATAGACCTGCAGACATCCTCACTTCCACCCATTACTGAAATGATCAATATTAGCATCTTTGGGACTGTATAAATGAGTGTAACATTAAGGAAGGGATTTAGGAAGGACCATTTAAATACAGCACTGAACAAATGCGACATTCTGCAAGAAGGTCTTCAAATCCTTTGCAGCCAGCAGTACAAAGATTTTGTAGTTCTCAAGTGCTTTTGGTCATTGTTCTTGTATTGTGCAGACAGCACTGTTATGTTTCTTGGAAGAAAAAGTAAAGTGCTATTTACATTCTGTGTAATAAGTGAGTACATAGCATCCAGCTGGCACCATCGGCATGTTTATCTTGCTGAGAGTAAACATATGATTTTCAGTCATATATCATGCAACAGAATGTATTAAGTGGGTTGTTCTTTCCAGCAGGCAAGCCAAAAATCCTTTGAGGCCTCTGGGACCAGCAGTGGTTTTAGAACAGTCCAATATCAGGCAAGTCATTTTTTAGGTAATGAAATGCTGCATTTGTCATTTTATATCATGATTTCCAAGTAATACCTAGCAGTTGACTTTGAGGGTTAAGGCTGTGAGCAGTAGTTTCTGTGGTACAGAGTTTGATTCCCTCCACCTTCATTTGCTTACTGTGTGTCCCTGAGCAAGTTACTGACCCAGCCATTGATCCTATGTCATCTCTGAACACGAACTGCATGTGAAGTGCCCCTATCTGGTTAACAAATTGGTATTATTATTATTATTATTTGTAGATATGTCATTGAACCATCAGTGTCTATGGCAACAGCAGAGCTGGGTGAAGGACCACTTGCAGTCAGGTAAGACATTCTACGGAGCAGTACAGGTAATGTATTAACATGCATGCTGTCTTATTACAAGCTCTTCTTGCAACAATCACCTCTTAACATATACTTCATGGCAATCATTTGTACTAGCCTCCCCTTTCTTTTTTTAGTCATGGCGATACGCCAGAAGTACTGCAGAGTAGAATTACACAACCTAATTTTCCAGGAGAAGAAGCTGGAAGTCCTCAAAGTCTAAGCAGCTTCCTTCCAGTTGAATGTGTGACTCAAGAACCGGCAGCTGTGATACTGATGGGACGTTGTACTGAGTGTGAGGAGGCCAGCACCGCTGAACCAGCAGCTGTGATACTGACGGGAAGTTGCACTGAATGTGAGGAGGTCAGCACTGCACACAGCAGCATCTGTGACACCACTGATGACCTCATCAAGATAGATGCCAAGATGGACTTTGACAAAAGGATGTGTGATATCTTTCATTAAGATGATGGCCTTCAGTCAAGTGCTGTGACAGAAGTGAACCACACAAGTAGTGCTGTAACAGGACTTGTGCAGACATCCAGACATTGTACCAGGCATAGTGCTGTCTGTGACAGCATGAATGTTGTCATCAGACACAATGATGTTTACATTGGCTTGTGCTTACAAATGCAGTAATCTAAATGATGTTTACATTGGCTTGTGCTTACAAATGCAGTAATCTAAAGGTGAACAAAAATAATATCTTGGCTAAACAGTGGTGATCCCTGAAGGTTCTGAAGTCCCTAAGCAATCTGAAGTAGTTAACTTCATTTGTGTATAAACCTATGGGTTATCGGATCTGAGCTGGCAATTTCCAACAGCTAAGATCCAAGCTCCAAGCTCCTCCCCCTTACCCATAACTCTCTGCCATCCCTACCTGACCTCAGATCTAGTTTGCCGCGGTTACACCAGCAGCTTGATCTTGAGCTTCCAGGTCTTAAAGAGTTTTTTTGTGAGAAAAATCTTTTCTTTTTTGATTATAGTTAAAGTTTTTGAGTGAGTTTTGTGTTTGCATTACCTTTCCATTAGTTTTAGAGTAATAGTTAGCCTTTCCTCCCCCGTTTCTCGTGATAGCATTAGTGTGTGTGTGTGTGTGTGTGTGTGTGTGTGTGTGTGTGTGTGTGTGTGTGTGTGTGTGTGTGTGTGTGTGTGTGTGGTTTTTGGGGCCTAGTGTGTGCATTTTTAGGTTATTATGTCTGAGGCTGCCAAAACTTTTTTCTCCAAGTGTACCGAGTGTGGCCATAAGCTTTCCCTGGCTGATGGCCACACTCGGTGCGTTATATGCCTTGGGGTTGAACACCTGTCTTCTGGCTGCTCTATTTGTGCAGCGTTCAACCCCAGGGCTATCAGGGACTGGAGGCCGAAGCTGATTCTGGCGGGACTTCTGCCCCCGGACTCGGCTCCATCCTCTGGTCCCTCCATGGCTCCTGCCGCGGCTGCGGCAGTGCCTACGGATACTTCCCTTCCCCTGGCCAGGACTCAACCTCCCACCTTGGGCCAGGAGGATAGGGAAGCCAGGAGGGAGAAGCGTCGAGAAAAACACCACAAGCGGTGGGCCAAAGCCTCTGCTTCAGCCCCGCCAGCCAAGTGAACTTCTCCCCCCGGGACGTCCAGGCCTTCTCCTTCCCAGCTCCGTTCTCCCAGCTTTTCGCCGGGGCCAGAGGAGGATGAGGCCCAGTCTCCCTCGAGGTCATTGAGGCGGCACTCCTGTCCCACCTCGGTGGCCTCTTCTAGGTCCACGAGAAGCCTAACAGATGCAGACTTGGACCGGATGATGAGAAGGTTCCTCCAGGCCCAGCTGCAGATGGGAGTGCTCCTGCCTCCCCCCCCCTCTGGGGGGGAGCTCGACCCCTTTTTTCACCCTGATTGCTCCTTCCCCGACCCGCTTTCCGGGTTCGGGGTCTACGGAGCCGAGTAGCGTTGGAGCCAGGAGAATGTCGGCACCGATGGAGTTGGGTACTTCGGCGCTGGCAGCACCCTCAAGCCTGTCGGGTTCCTTTTCTTCGGATCCAGGCTCTCGGAATCAAGAGTTGAGCTTCGGATCCGAGGCAGTCAGTATGCCTTCGGCTCCGGCTAGGTCGGAGCTTACTGGCCCTTCGGATCCGATCGCTTCGGCTCCGGCCCCGATCTGCTCTTTGGATCCGAGGGAGGGTCTGCTCTTGGTTCCTAGGGAGAGCGGCTCTCCTTCGGCATTCAACGTGGTGGAGAGGGTTCTGTCGTGGGATTCCAGGCCCCTGGCCTTAGCTACTGCTCCACCCTGCACTCCCTCGCAAAACGGTCTGACTTCCATCACCCAGCCCCAGGGACAGCCTGCTCAGATGTCCCAGATCGTTCCCTTGTTGGAACAGGATGTGGTTGGTGAGGCCTCCTCGGACAGCCCCCCCGAGGAAGTTCCTCACAAACACAAGTGCAAAAGGAGGCACTTGGACTCCCCTGAGTCTTTGACAGAGGACATGGACTTGGAGGAAGGGGAAGGTTCCCTATGATCACCCCCCCAAAGACGTCCCATTTTGAGACATCATGGAGATGCTCAGGATCAAAGGGGGGTGGTCCGCCCCAAAGCCTACCTCGGACGGGTCCATGTTCCTGGAGGCGTTTGAAGCAGGCCCGTATACCTCTTGGATGTCCCCTCCAGCCGATCCCCTGGTAGATCTGATCACTACCAGTGCATGGAAGGAGCCGGACACTGTGGAGCCCATCCCTAAGAGGCCAGACAGAATTCTTAGCCCCCCCCTCGGACAGGTCACATTGGAGTAAGGGAACCCCCGTAGATGCCATGTTGGTGGTGGCAGCCACCAAAAGGGAACTGGCCCAGGAGAGTCCCTCGGTCCATCCCCCGCACAAGGAGTCTCGGGCGATGGACCATTTGGGGAAGCGGATGTTTGCTTCAGCCACCTTCTCCATAAGGTCGCTGAACTACATGGCACACGTCATACGGCTCCAGTAGGATCTTATTAAAGAATACGCTGGGTCACCCCCAGAGTCCATGTCGGCAGAGGACAAACAGGTGTACTTTACCCGAATGGCTACTCTCAGATCTATTTCCAATACCTCTATGCAGCTACTGTCCCATGCTATGGAAGGAGCCGCTAGAGCTAGCAGAGCGGGCGTCATCCTACGGCGACAGCCGTGGCTCCTCCACTGTGATTTCGCGGAACCCTTCAAGGCGTCATTCGCTAATGCCCCATTTGATGGTTCTGCCCTCTTTGGCAAGACCGTATGCGACACCTTGGTTCAGAGCGAGAAGGACAGGAAGACATTGTCTGCCGTCGGAGTCCACTTCTCTGCTCCCCAGAGGTCCTTCTCAAAGAACCAAAAGGGACAGAAGAAGATGTGGTTCCGAAAGTCTCAACAATCCCGTTTCGCTCCAGAAAATCCATCCTTCAGAGGCAGAGGAGGACAGGGTGGACGCCGCCCTAGAGGCAGAGGGGGCCCGAAGAACTTTGGGTCCAGAGGACCTTTCTCTGATTGGCCCACGCAGCAACCCTGAGGGGTTACCTGACTGCTCCACTCTGGAGGCAGTCAGGGGGCGTTTCTCGAAGCACCTAGCAGCTTGGGAGTCCATCACGACAGACCGCTTGGTGCTTCGAATTATATCCAGAGGCTATGAGATTCCGTTTCTCCATCCCCCTCTCAGACCCAGATACCTCCCCGATGTCCCACCCTTTCAGAGGGAGGCCGCAGCCGCAGAAATTCGTCAGCTGCTAGAAAAAGGAGCAATCCAGCATGTCCCCTCAGACCAGTATGGATCAGGCTTTTACTTCAGGTTCTTCTTGGTGCCAAAAAGACGGGGTACTTAAGACCAATCCTCGACCTATCCCTCTTGAATCTGGCAATAGCCAAAGAAAAGTTCCAGATGGTCACTCTTCAATCCATTCTCCCCCTCTTGCAGGAGAACGACTGGATGTGCTCCATAGACCTCAAGGATGCGTACTACCACATCTTGATGGACAGACGATCCAGGAGGTTTCTTCGCTTCAGGCTAGGAGCCAGCCATTACCAATTCAGGGTCCTCCCCTTTGGTCTCACCATGGCCCCCCGGGTGTTCACCAAAGTGTTAATGGTGGTAGCGGCCCACATGAGACTCCAGGGAATTCAGGTCTTTCCATACCTGGACAACTGGCTCCTGACCGCCCCCACAAGGTATCTACTCTGCAAAGCCAGGAATTTCTTTCTTCGACTAGCTCCCCGGCTGGGGATCACGATCCATACTGGAAAATCCTCCCTGCTCCCGACTCAGATCATAGATTTTATCGGAACCAGGTTGGACACAAACCAGCTCTTAGCCTTCTTAACTCCGGACTGGATGCAATCTCTAAGACTCCATGTGCAAGCCATTCTTCATTGCCCAGCCCCTCCGGCGGAATTGGTCCTGAGGGCCCTAGGCTCAATGGCGGCTACCATCAATCTCCTTCCCATGGCGCGCCTAAATATGAGGATTCTGCAATGGACCCTCCAAGTCCAGTGGTCCTTCCTGCGTTATCCCCTGAGCCACCCTGTCCCTCTCAGCAGGGTTTGCAGGAGAGCCCTCTTATGGTGGCTCCAGTCTCTGGACCTCCAAAAGGGGCGCCCCTTCTCTATGTCCCTTCCCCTAGCCACGGTGACCATGGACGCCTCTTGCCTCGGGTGGGGGGGGGCATTGTTTGGGCAGGACCATCCAAGGCACATGGAACCAGACGGAGACCTCACTGCATATCATTGTCCTAGAGATGAGGGCGGTGCTGTTAGCATTGCAAGCACTTCAGAGCCTTCTTCCCGTCGGGACTATTGCGATCCAAATTGACAATATGTCAGTCGTTTGGTATATCAACAAACAAGGGGGAACCAGGTCCTATCCACTTTGTCGAGAGGCCATGAGAGTTTGGGAATGGGCGATTTCCACCAACCGCTTTCTCATAGCGACGCACATTCCAGGCCGGTCCAACATCCTAGCAGACAAATTGAGTCGCACCATCCTCGCGCCATAACAGTGGTCTCTGAATCCCAAAGTAGCGAAGCAGATCTTCTCCAAATTGGGTCAACCTTGTTGCAATCTTTTCGCCTCTCCTTCAAACACGAAGTGCAACACCTACTTCGCTGTAATTCCCCCACCCAAGGAATCACCAAGAGATGCTCTGATGCATTCGTGGCCACCCGGTCTACTTTATGCTTACCCGCCTCTTCCCCTGATGCTGAAGTTTCTGCAAAAAGCCAGATGGTTGGGGAGCACAATAATCCTCATTGCCCTATTCTGGCCTCGTCAGGCATGGTTCCCATATCTATGGTCTCATCTAGTGAATCCTCCCTGGATTCTAGATCCTGTCCCGGATCTGATATCTCACCCTTTGGGCTTGAAGGCCCCGAACCTGGACAACCTCAGGCTTGCCGCTTGGTTGATCCCATTCCACTGTTAGCTAGGACTCACAAGCCGTCTACTAGGAAAGTTTATCATAGCAAATGGAAACGCTTTTCTATTTGGGCAGAACATCAGAAACTAGATCCTTTTACAGCTCCGTTACCAGCTGTGCTGGATTTTCTGTCAGGATTATTTGATCAGGGTGCTAGCTCTTCCACAGTCAAAGTCCAATTGGCGGCAATAGCTCATTACCATGTTGGATGTGATCTTGGCCCTTTGACCTCATCCAGATTGTGTAGGGCCTTCTTAAAAGGCACCTTCTTACTAAGACCTCCGGTGAAGGATGTAATTCCTCCTTGGGACTTATCGCTGGTACTCCAGGCTTTAACAGCTTCTCCCTTTGAGCCTGCTGCTTCAGTAGATCTCAAATTCTTATCCTGGAAAACGGCTTTTCTGGTTGCTATTACTTCGGCGAAAAGGGTTTCGGAACTTCAAGCCCTTTGTGCCAAGCCACCATACTTGACTTTCAACAAGGATAGGGTATTCCTCAGGACCAGTCCCTCTTTTCTGCCCAAAATTGCTTCCAAATCTAACATCAACCAGTCTATTAATTTGCCGGTCTTCTTTCCCAATTACCAAAATAAAGGTGAATACAAGTTACACTCTTTGGATGTACACAGACAGTTAAGATTCTATTTGCACAGGACAGCCGGTCATAGGCAATCAGACCAGCTGTTTGTGTCCTTTGCTAAATCCAGTTTGGGGAAATCTGTTTCTAAAGTCACACTGTCCAGGTGGATTTCCCAGTGTATTCTCCTGGCTTATGAGAGTTCTGGCCAGCCTGCTCCTCATGGAGTCCATGCCCATTCTACTCGGTCTGTTTCTACCTCTGCTGCTTTTTGAGCTAGAGTTTTGTTGGATGACATTTGCTCTGCTGCCACGTGGGCTTCTTCTCATACATTTATAAACTACTATAAGTTGGATCTGGTTTCCAGAGGGAGTGCATCCTTTGGCTCCGCAGTGCTCCGGAACATCCTTCCATAAGGGCCTCCCAAAATTCAGGTAGCTGGGGACTCTGTCCCATAGGTTGATGCACAAATGAAGTTAACTACTTCAGATTAAGAAGTTATGTACTCACCATAACGTTCCCTCTGAGTAGGTAAACTTCATTTGTCAGCAGCCGTCCCTCCCTCCGTCCCCCTGTCCTCTTCGGATGTTCATAGATATTCCTGCTTCATGGTGGATTGTATCCAGTTTACACTAGGCAGGTTGTGATTGCAGGTCTTGCTTTTAGGCAAACTCGATCTGAGGTCAGGTAGGGATGGCAGGGAGTTATGGGTAAGGGGAAGGAGCTTGGAGCTTGGATCTTAGCTGTTGGAAACTGCCGGCTCGGATCTGATGTGGATCCGATAACCCATAGGTTGCTGACAAATTAAGTTTACCTACTCAGATGGAATGTTATGGTGAGTACATAACTTCTTATTTCATGGGATGTACTGGAAGCCAACAAAATGGACATTTCAGTCCACAGTTTCCACACAAATTCAAGTGTGCACAAGTCTGCATGCTATTGACAGACTTTGGATGGCGTCTTTTGTGGTTCGTGCTTTGTGTTCAGCACAGCAGGAGAGTGTGTGTTTGTCTCCACACCAATGACAGATTGGTCTAATGAGATTCTGGAGTGACATAACGAGTCCAAGAACCATGAAAATGCACTTGCAAAGTCAGAAGCATTTCTGAAGGCATTCACTGGTCAACTGCAATCAGCTCAATTATTGCAGAGAAAGATAACATGCAAAAATGCCTAGTGCATGCCCTAATATGTATTGTGTAGACAATTCTTCTCTGTGGAAGATGGAATTTGTTGCTTTGTTAAAGACTTATCGACACCAGAACCTTTCAACCATCTCTGGAATACACAGCCGAAGTAGACTCTATATATGCCGATAAGTTATTAAAGGCTCCACGAAATACACTGGCACAAATTTATAATAAAATTATTAACTTTATTAGGTTACAGATTCGGAGGAAAATTTTAAGTTGAGTTAAAGAGGCCAAGTTCTTCAAGTTTAATTGTTGATAGAGAAACCAACATTGAGTCTACTGCAAATTATCAAACGCTTACTTTATCAAATCCCATTTCATCGACTCCACTTCTTCGACTCTCAAAGTACCAGGACTAAGAAAAGGAAACCCCAGAAAAGGAAGCACTTGACCACCATGACGAACTTTGCCCTTCCTCCACTGTAGTGCGATCTTGGAGTTGGTATATTTAGTTAGGGGGTGTGGGGGTGCAGAGCCCCCACATTGGGGGTGTGGAGGCAAAGACCCCCACTTGGAGGGGTTTTTGTTTTTCTGTTTGTTGTTTTGTCCTGGTGGTCAAGTGGTTCCTTTCCCAGACTTTCCTTTTCATAGTTCCGGGAGTTCGATATTATGAGATTTGAAGAACTGGATTTGATGAAATGGAATTCGATAAAGTAAGTGTTCGATAATTTGGCATAAATCCCCAACATCTCCCATAAGCAGCAAGTGATGATGGCACTTTGTTATGTATGCAGAAGCAATTTCTAGAGAGACACATGGCATGGGGGTGGACAAGGAGCTACTGCAAGGACAAGACTATGACAGCTGAAGCAAGATGTCTAGCCATCTAATGGTGTGCAGCCAGGAATTTAAGCCCCTGTTTCCAGAAGCTGTGTACACTGCCTACAAAGAACACCACCTAAACACTGCCATAGTTCACTCATCTGTGCTGTATGACATGGCAAACAGCCTTGACACCTGTCGAATAGTAATTTCAATATTAAATTCTTTGGCTAAACATCACAATGCATATTTAGCCAATATTAAGGAACTTGCAGTTTCCATGTGAATATGAATATGCAGTTGAAGACAGACATGCCTCACTTCAGGCGTCTGTCAACACCCGGGAGATGAGTCAGGCTGATTGCCTGCACAACTTCAAGAACAATATGTCATCCTTCTCACTACTTTAGAGAACAAAGATACCAATGGACAGCTGTACTCTATCACAAGGTTTGATTTCATTGCAGCTCTGCTGATGATGGACTCTGTGCTCGATATAATTAAGCCACTTCATGTGTACCTGCAGCAGAGTCAGAGTGACTTAATTCAGGCTTGTGAGGAAGCAAACATCCTTGTTCACATTTTTCAGGCAATGGGGGCAAGTGCTGACAATTCTTTTAAAGAATTGTATGAAGAGGTAAAACAAGTGGCAGCCAGAGTCATGGCAGACAAAAGTGTTGCTAGGGTCTGTGGAAGATCGACTCAAAGATGCAGCATTAGTGCTGCAGATACAGGGGAGTATTATGAACGGAACCTATTCCTAATCATTTCATGTCTGAAATAGAAGATCAATGTATACATTACAGCCAGTGTTTCATTGCCAAGTATTTACTGCCAAACATGCTGCACATCTTAGAGGATGATGAGAAAGTCATGGAATTGTACAACATGTAAAAGACCAGCCTATCAGGTATTATCACCTTCATTCATCAGCTTCAGTGATGGATAGCCAAATGGAGTGTGGTCGAATGGGACAAGCTGCCGACCACCATACTTTTAATCCTACAGCAGTTGAATCCAGCATTTTATCCAGATATAAATAGTACAATAACAATTTTGGCCATCATGCTACTGAGTGTTGCATCCACAGAGAGGTCATGCAGTGCTTTATAATGCATTAAGACATGGCTGTAAATCATTGTGACTGATGCATGCTTAAATGGCCTTGATGACATACAAAATGGCATTGATGCTAACATCACCCAAGTGCTGAAAGACTTAGATCCATGAAAGGGTTGCCAGATTCATGTCTTTCTTAGGTGATAAAACAGCCTATCAGAATGACACCAGCGAGTACTCATGGCTGGTTGTACATTGCTCTGCTCTGACTGCGTGCTGTGAATGGCTTACTTCCCTTTGACTGCAGTGGGGACTGCTTGCTCTCAATAGTTTAGGCTGCTATTGTCAAATGCACTAAAACTGGAGCAGCCAACATCTTAGCCCAACATTTCAGTATTGAACACCCACAAGTGTGTTGTGTTTTGGGACATACTGTATCTGCATGGTGGTTTAGGACCTGACAAGGATGTGGTGAGCTACATAGATGGTGCTGATTACATGCTAGTTTTGTACGTAACCAGCAGCTGTTATACCTCTAGGTATGAATGGATGAGTTGGAGAATGGATAAAGGGTGAAAGCTCATAAGACTCTGTTTGGGGGGATGGGGCAGCATAAATGCTTGGCGGGTGAAGGTAACATGGATGCCAGGGGTAGTCATATCAGACATTAGAGTGCAAATTGAAAAAAGAACGTCTATAACCCCCTTGTCTACTATCTGTGTGAATGCAAACATCAGGTCAGTTGTACTGCACCCTGATGTTAATCCAGCCTGCTCGTTTCCCATCTCATCTTCCACTGATTTTCATTTTATCAGTCACCCTCTCCAGCACCATCATACAGTGTGACACGAGTCTGAGTTCTCTGCACTGATTGCACTTGTAAATATCCACAATGTTCTTGTACATTGGCACTAGAATTTTATTTTGTCAGTAATCCAGACTATGCCTCCCCCTCCATGCTCTGATAAGTACCTTCAGTAGCCATTTATCCTCTAACCCACTCAACATCTTGGTCATGTCTGCTTGTGACTTCATCTTTGCCTTCTGCCTTTCCAGACTTAACTGTGGCCATATGATAGTTACACCTCCATGCTACAACAAAGCTACAAAAAAAAAAAAACTGCCAGGTTTGCCTGCAGCCTGTTTTATAGTGCCCATCACTGCACTGCTCTCAACAAAATTAACTGGCTAGAACTACCACATCACCTCAACTACTCAAAACGTGTTGTAGCCATCGGCCTTGTACATAAACCCAACAAATGTCCCAGCCTAAAAAGTATCTTTCAACCCTACTTATCTGCAGAAGGCAACACTCAATGAACAAAGCTGTACAAAGCCAGTAACTCATCAGGGAAAACCTTTTACTCCACTCACATTCCCAAACTATGGAACTTACTACCTCTACCACTAGGACTCAATAACAACCTGTCAACTTTCAAAGATCAACTAAAAGACCATCTCAAGTACTCCTGGCTAGGCTCTTGCCACTCAACAAGCTATATAAAATACAAACAACCTGCTCCCTTACCCCCTCTCCCCAGATTTCGTGCTCTCTCACCGCCCAAAAAACATTTGGTCCTTAGTAATAAACAGTGAAGACTCAACTATAAATAAAATGTATATAGTCTTAAATCTCTTGTAACTACTGCCATGCCTTTTACTCTTCGACCAACACGCCGACACTAATGCCCACAGCTAACATTATTGTGCCTATAACTTACTATTCTATCCCTAAAGGGTACACTACCCTAATACAACCCGAATAACTTGTCTAACTCACACTTTAATGTGAAGTTCTGTACATTTTCTGATGCATATCCATGTTTACAACTGTTCCACTACAAATGCTTGTATATAATGTATTCCATTTCAAGATGATATCATGCTTGTACCAGTATGAATGTATATTGTACAGGAGTGATTGCATTAGTGTGAATGTACTGTATAAGAGTGAGTGTATTAGTGTGAATGTATTATATAAGAGTGAATGTATTAGTGTGAATGTATTATATAAGAGTGAGTGTATTAGTGTGAATGTATTATATAAGAGTGATTGTATTAGTGTGAATGTATTATATAAGAGTGAGTGTATTAGTGTGAATGTATACTTTTATTTAGTATGCTTTGATGTACTGTGAACCATTTCAGTATAATACTGCCTAGCATTTTCTAACACCGCACTGTCACAAATGACACTAATGTTTGGTTGACTTGTGTTTACTTACATCTTATCTTGTATTATAATTGTACCAAGGGAACTTTACACTCCAGGCCTTCACCAAAAAGGGGTTCCACACCCATTTGGACTACCCAGATCAACAAATGAAAACAAACAAACAAACAAATAAATAAATAATAAATTATAGATTTGGGTCTAACCAAACTACAGGATGTTTAAGACGAAGACTTAGTCCAAAAGTATACCCCGCATGTGACTACTGTGCGGAACCTTAGTACACCTAAGCTTCTGAAAAGTCCCAAATGGCATAATAAATAGCTAATGTGGTTGCATTGAGTATGGTTGCTTAATCATCCATATGGTTTGTGAAAGTCAGACTGTGTTAGGCTAAAACAGGATTTTGTCTCTCTGTTGAGCATATGGTCATCACTGTATGCTGTGAGTTATAGAACAAACAAGCCATGTGCAATACCACTAATAAACAGCCAGAACAAGATGTGACCTACAGTGGATCCTTATCTTATACCTGCCTGTAATTTGTGTACATCAAAGACAGTTGCTACCTAACCAGTTTGAAGATAAAGATGGGTACTTTATCCTTTAGCCAGATTAAGTTCCTTTCCTAGAGACTACATCCTTTACCCTTAGCCAGTAGTAAGTTGTGACTCCACAGGTCCAAGGGGAAAGCTGCAGTCAGCATTCCTTTTATTACTTTAACAAATAGCATCTGTTATGTTTAAATGGATGGCAAACAGTTTTGCTTCATCTCTTACTGGATTTGTCTAAGCAGTCAGTCCTCACTAGGGATAAATTTGACCCAGAGTGTCTTGGAGGTACATAAAAAATACTGATCCAGAGAATTGTTCCTTCTATCCTGGTTATAGCTTGTTTTCAAACCCATGTCTCAGATGATGCAGATGAATGCTATGCTGCTACAATCGCACAATGCTTTGGTCCTCTCCTGACAGGTTCAGTGATGCTAGCACATGATGCTGTTGTCCTCTCCTCATAGGTTCTCTGATCCTAGCACATGATGCTGTGGTCCTGTCCTCATAGGTTCTCTGATTCTAGCACATGATGTTGTAGTCCTCTCCTCATAGGTTCTCTGATCCTAGCACATGATGTTGTGGTCCTCTCTTCATAGGTTCTCTGATCCTAGCACATGATGTTGTGGTCCTCTCCTCATAGGTTTTCTTATCCTAGCACATGATGCTGTGGCCCTCCCCTCATAGGTTCTCTGATCCTAGCACATGATGTTGTGGTTCTCTCCTCATAGGTTCTCTGATCTTAGCACATGATGTTGTGGTCCTCTCCTCATAGGTTCTCTGATCCTAGCACATAATGTTGTGGTACTCTCCTCATAGGTTCTCTGATCCTAGCACATGATGTTGTGGTCCTCTCCACATAGGTTCTCTGATCTTAGCACATGATGTTGTGGTCCTCTCCTCATAGGTTCTCTGATCCTAGCACATGATGTTGTGGTCCTCTCCTCATAGGTTCTCTGATCCTAGCACATGATGTTGTGGTACTCTCCTCATAGGTTCTCTGATCCTAGCACATGATGTTGTGGTCCTCTCCTCATAGGTTCTTTGATCCTAGCACATGATGTTGTGGTCCTCTCCTCGTTGGTTCTCTGATCCTAGCACATGATGCTGTGGCCCTCCCCTCATAGGTTCTCTGATCCTAGCACATGATGTTGTGGTACTCTCCTCATAGGTTTTCTGATCCTAGCACATGATGTTGTGGTCCTCTCCTCATAGGTTCTTTGATCCTAGCACATGATGTTGTGGTCCTCTCCTCGTTGGTTCTCTGATCCTAGCACATGATGCTGTGGTCCTCTCCTCATAGGTTCTCTGATGCTAGCACATATTGCTCTGGTTCTCTTCTCATATTTCCTCTGTAACACATGTGGCTCCGGTCCTCTCTTCATAGGTTCTTTGATGCTAACACATGACACTCTGGTCCTCTCCTTATAGGTTGTTTGATGCTAGTACATGATGCACTGGTCTTCCCCTCATAGGTTCTTTGATGCTAGTATATGATGCTCTGATCCTCTCCTCATATGTTTTTATCCATCCCTTTTGATTTGATTTCATGTTTTTATTCAAATTAATTGATATTTTCTGTCATTAATTTTTGGTTATCACATTCTAAGATGGATGTAACCTGCTCCTCGATGTGCATATAAAAGTATACAAGTAAAGATGTTTTACAACAACACCATTTCCCTTTTGTTAACTTCCACTTTTCCATTCATTTACTCCTTTGTTTACATTTACTGGTCTTGTTTTCATTGAATAATCTACCTCATTTAGATCTGATATGTTTCCTTTTACTAGAGAAGTTTGCCAGTTTATCTTCAGGTCCAATCCCTGCAGAGTTATATAATATAGTCACTGACTTCAGAGTACCTATTATATATTGAAACCTGTGTGAATTAGTCATGTCATTTGCATTCTAAAAAATAAAGCCTATCCACTCTCGCTGATATTGACTCCCCACATATAGCTTCTATCTAGTCATTTAATGAAACCCTACACTGTCTTAAATCCCTCAGCATATGTACAGCACAATCCCACTATTAAAAAATTGTCACTCCTTCATAACTTTGCTCAGGATTAGAAACCCTATAGCTGCCATGTTTTCAAAGAGAAATTATATCTTACCAGGTGTCAGCTGTTAAATTCCCCTCCATTTATATTTTCATTTGCTCTTAAATATGCAAACATATAACCTACCATGCCTGCCATCCACTGTGCTTTATACACATAACCTATCATGGCTGCCATCCACTGTGCTTCATACATATAATTTATCATGTCTGCCATCCATTGTATCAAATTATAGTAGTCCAGACGTACCTCCCTGGACTACATGAAAAGAGACATGGAAGAGCTCTCTGATCATGTAGCCCAGGCCGGTATGACCCTGATCCTGAGTAGCATCCTGCCCTCACCAAGAATGATGCCACAGTATAAAGAAAAAATGATCAATTTCAACAATTGGCTAAGTTTCTGGTGTCATTCAAAGGGGATCCAGTATCTGTCCGCCTGGGATGACATGCTTGACAAGCCACATTGCTTTGCAAGAGATGACTTGCACCTATCACCCTTAGGCTTTTGAATACTGGCCACGGCTCTTGCCACCCCCATAGTGCCTTTTTTAAGCAAGGCTCAAAAGACAAACCCACCACCATAAATAGCGCAAGTAACCAAAAATTGAGGGTAATGCTACTCAACTGCAGAAGTCTGAACCTCAAAATGCACGCACTCAAGGCACTCCTCAGTATGGAGAACATCGACATCTGTGCAGTAACAGAAACCTGGTTTAAGGCTCCTGAGAGCACCCCAGCACTACTAGGCTATAACTCATACCATACCTTTCGGCCACAGAACCAGGACCGAAACACAAAAGGTGGGGGTGTATCCATATTCATCAAGGATACCCACACCTCCAGGTTAGTGGCGCAGCACAGTGCATCAGAGATCATCCATGTGCAACTAACAATGGGCAAAACTGCAATCCAAATTGTAGCTTGCTACAGATCACCCACTATGGCCCAGGACCCCCATTCCACATTTCTGGAGACACTGGGAAATATGAAGGTCATACCAAACACCCTAATACTGGGTGATTTCAATTACCCAAACATAAACTGGGAAAACTACTCAAATACTAACTCCCTTGCCCAATGCTTCCTAGAATTTATAAACTCGAATGCCCTGAATCAACTGGTCAACACCCCCACCAGAGGGAGCAACATATTAGACCTGGTCATCACCAACATGGGCGACCGGTGTTCCACACCGGAGGTCAACCCCTCGCTGGTTAGATCAGACCATAGACTAATCACTCTGGATATCCACATTCCGCCCCCACCCACAATCAAGGAAACCACCATGAAAAACTTTTCAAAATCAAACTTCACGTTACTTAAGACCGAGGTGGAAAGGTTCACAGCCCCCATGCTAAAGGACAATGCTGTCCAAGCTGCTGAAACCTTTACAAAGGCACTCTATGAGCATCTGCAGGAATGCATGGATCATGCTATCCCAAGTAAAACCAAGACTCACTCCTCCAAGGAAAGGAAACCAGTCTGGTGGACCCCTGCCATAAACAAGCTATACAACAGAAGGAGGAAACTAGTACAGAAAAGAGTAAAATCCCAAGAAAGAAAGACATTCCTGATCAGTATCAGCAAAAAACTATGATCCCTCATTAAATCATCCAAGGCTAGTTTTGAAAGAAAAATTGCCAGTGACTCCAAAGATAACCACAAAGCGTTCTTTATATATGTCAAGAAAGTGGAAACTCTCAGATCTGCTCTGAGTTAGTGCAGAATGGCATAAAATACACTGAACCGACTGATATTACCAACATTCTGGAAGACAGGTTTAGTGCAAACTTCACCCCCCTCTCACCCCCTAAAGGGCCCATAACCATACCAGAAGAATGTAGGGCCCCATCAATCACTGACACACAGGTTAAAACAGCCCTATCCAAATCCAAAAACACAGCTTCAATGGGACTGGACGGTATCCCAGGCTGTGTCTTACAAGAGCTCCAGAATGAACTAACCCCTCACTTAAACACACTGTTCAAACTCAGCCTCTCTACAGGCTACGTACCTACAGAGTGATGCACAGCAGCAGTTATCCCACTCCACAAAGGTGGAGCCACAACGGACCCTGGGAACTATCGCCCTATAAGCCTGACTAACCTGGTCTACAAGGCTATGGAATGCATCATCATGGAATTCATTAACAGAGACATTGGGAACCTCCAAACCATGGACCCTACCCAGTTTGGCTTTGTAAAGGGCAGATCATGCCTCCTAAACTTCTTTGAGACAGTTAGCAAGGCATTAGACAAGGGAAAGGAGGTCCACACAGCCTACCTAGACCTTGCAAAGGCTTTCGACACCATTCCCCATTCTATTATTATAGAAAAGCTCATCAGCTTGAACATAAACCCCTACGTTACAAGATGGGTTGCCAACTAGCTCACGGATAGAACCCACATGGTGAGAGTTGCAGGCTCTATGTCCGACTCTAAACCGGTTACAAGTGGCGTCCCCCAGGGCTCAGTCCTAGGACCCCTCCTGTTCAGTATATACTTCTCAGAGATACAGGCAAGCATAGGAGGACTATGGCTGAACAAGTTCACAGACAATTGCAAACTAGGGGCCATAATTGATTCTCCGGCTGATACAGATACCCACCAGATGGGTCTCACTGAGATGGATACCAGATGTCAAAATCATGGCCTCAAGCTAAATGCCAAAAAGTGCATAGTCATCCCCTTTGGAAAAAACAAAGTACCTGCGAACTACCACATAGGTGGTAGTCCTCCAAATACAGAAAATGTAATAAGGGATCTGGGGACCCAAGTAGATAGTCATCTCTCCTTTGATAATCATATTGCTAAGGTGGTTCGAAAATCCTTCTATGTGGCCCACCTAATCACAAAAGGGTTTGCATCTTGACCAAAACAGGTTATTGTGCCTCTCTACTCATCACTCATTAGACTCATCATAGAATACAACGCCCCATTTGGGATGTACCTTACCAGACACCTGCAACAGCTGGAAAGACCACAAAAGTAGGTCACCAAGAGGATTACTGGCCTCAAACAGATGCCCTATGCAGCCTGTCTCAAGAAACTTCAGCTGTACTTGGTTGCATACCGTTTACTCAGAGGTGATCTCTGCCTGACATACAAGGCCATGTCCAACCCAGAATTGATGGACATGCTCCACCTAAAAAAACAAATTCCGGACAGCCATATGCTCTAGAGATATAAACCTCACCACAACGATAAATAGGACATGCTGGAGGGATAGATTCCTGTCCCAGTGACTCCCCATGTTTTGGAACAGGATTCCAATATACATCAGGCACAGCCCCTCACTAACACTCTTCAAGAGAAACCTTGATGGGTGGATGGGAAACAGAAAATTCACCCTGGGGATCACTGCAGTGGCTCTGCTTGATAGTGGCGCAGGAAACTAATGGCTCTGCTGGACAGAGGCACAGGGAACTAATCTAAGGCGGTGGCGAAAGCCAACTCATTCTGGCTAGGCTTATAAATGCTCTTGGGCAGATAGCCTAGTACTTACCTATGAACCTATGATTGAACAGCAGTATGGTGAAGTAGTAGAGAGTTATAGGGCAATCTAAAATATTTATTTGAAACAGATTAAATAATCAAGTTAGCATAAAGAATGTGAGCACATGTGGCAAAAAAGAGAAATGTTAGTATTACCCTGGTGTGATACAGAAAAAAAACAAGAGTTGGAAAGGATTGTTTTTAGTAAAGGCTTAAATGAATGACTGTTAGGTAATGACCTGATACAGATTGGGATTGAGTTGCAAAATTTAGCTACACAGTTGGAATGTAAGCTTCACCCTATAGATTTCTTTGGTTTATAAATTTCATGTACCTGTTTGTTAGCTTAATGAAGGCATCGATTTGGAAGATAGTGGTGGAGAATGTTGCTGATAGCTAGGCAGGAAGAAAGGTTATATATTATTTTGTGTGCCAGCAGTAGTTGTGCAAATGCTAGGTGATGGGGTAATTCAAACCAGTTCAGTGATTTAAGAACAGAGCAGTGATAGGTATAGTAGGGTTGATTGGCTGCAAATCTTGCAACGTTGTTATATCATTGTTCTAGTCTGGATTTTAAAGTGGACTGTAGATTGGCCATGATGGGAAAACCATAAAGAAGAGAAGGTAAAAGGTACTTGTTGGCTGGAGATGTTCTAGTTGGGTTTGTAAAATGTTTCTTAGCTTTGAAAAGCCTACCTAGTTTTTGGTGAGTTTTCGTGATACAGTTTTGTATGTGAAGATCAACTTCGGATCATAGGATCGTAAGATGTTACTAGGCTATTGGCCCTGAGGCCCTTATAAGCCAAGCCAAGAGTTTAGCCCATGTTTAGACAAGCCAGTACCTGACGCCCCTGTCCAGCAGGGACACAGGTGGAATCCCAGGGGTATACTTTCTGTTTCCCATCCAGTTATCCAGGTTGCACTTAAAAAGGGGTAAAGAGGTACTCTGCTTGCGTGGAGAGGGAGTCTATTACATAGATGGGGGAGTCTCTGGGACACAAATCTGTCCCACCAACAAGTCCTTTTGATGTCACAGACCAGGTTGAGGCTGAGCGTGCACGTTACTCCAGTGGAGCTTGACTTGCAGATATGCAACAGTCCCATCAACGTGGGGTCCGTAATTGTCTTGTATGCCAGACAGAGGTCACCTCTGAGGAGTCTGTATGAAAGTGTGTAGAGGGCCAGGGGTTTAACCTATCTGTGTATAGTAGATGTTTGAGGCCCTGGATTCACATGGCGGTCTCTCCAGCTGCTGCATGTGTTTTGAGAGGTACATGCCAAACGGGGCATTGTACTCAGTAATGGGCCTTATAAGGGAAGAATACAGGGATGGTATGACCTCCTTGTCCCTGGATGAGATTCCCTTACTTATGAGGTGGGCCATGTAGAAGGCTTTCCATACAATGGAAGCAACATGGTAGTCAAAAGTCAGGTTGCTATCAACCTGGGTGCCCAAATCCCTCACAACTGATTGTGTGCTTAGGACATTGTTATTAATGTGATAGTTTGTGGGGACATCACTCTCCCCAAAGGGGATGATGTTGCATTTTTTGGTATTCAGCTTGAGGCCATGTTTCTGGCACCAGTCATTTGTCAGAGTGAGACCCTCTTGGAGGATGTCCACATCACTAGGGTAATTGATGACAGCACCCAGCTTGCAGTCATCTGCAAATCTGGTCAGCCATAGCCCACTGGTTTTGGCCTGCACCTTAGAAGAGTATATTCCAAATAACAGAGGCCCCAAGACCGAACCCAGGGGCACGCAGCTTGTTACAGGTCTACTGCTTGAGGTGGCTCCCCTATTTTGACTAGGTGAGTTCTATCAGTGAGCCAGTTTGCTACCATCTGGTAATGTATGGATTGATGCCTAGTTGAGAGAGTTTATCTATTTTGCCCGAGTGAGGAATAGTTTCAAAGGCTTTGGCCAGGTCAAGGTAGGCAGTGTGCACCGTCTTCCCCTCATCCATGGCTTTGGTGACTGTCTCAAAGAAGTCGAACAAATTTACCAGACATGACCTCCCCTTGACCAAGCCAAACTGTGTGGGAGCGAGTGTTTGGAGGTTGCCAATGTCCTTGTTAATGACGTCCATGTTAATCCATTCCATGGCCTTGCAGATCAGGCTAGTTAGGCTGATGGGTCTATAATTTCCTGGATCAGTGGATACTCCACCTTTGTGTAAAGGGATGACAGTGGCTGTCCTCCACTCAGCTGGGATGAAGCCGGTACTCAGGCTTTGGTTGAATAGGGCACCTAATGGTGCTACAAGTTCCTGCCTGAGTTCACGTAGGATGCGGCCTGATTATCATTTACTGTTACACTTAGGAGTTCTGTATGAGAAACAACTTCAATGTCATTATCATTTAGAAAGGAGATTTTGAAATTCTTGTATGTGTAATTGCTGTTAAATCTGGAGCTTTTCTCCCCACACCTCCATTTAAAAAAGGTTTATCCCAGTCAGACTTTCTCGGTAAACAAAGATAAATAAATATATATATTTTTTGGTGGTATGAGATTTAGGGAAAAATACAAGTAGCTTGTTTTTTTTGGGGGTCAGCAAAAATTGATTATCAGAAAGACATCTTTCCACAGAGCAAAAGGCATCTTTGGTAATAGTCTGTAGCTGGGGTAGGCTGTCAGAGTAGCAGATAGGAGTGGAATCATCAGCATGCTTGTTGAGAAGATGCATAAAGATTGTTTATAAACATGTTAAAAAAGATACCAGTATTTTCTGGAAGATAAAGGGATGCCACTGAGAGCCATTTTACTGCCTGATGTCTGTGTAACAATTAGCTAGGAAAATCGTTAAACCACAGTGACAGAGCAACCCAGGGTGGATATCTTTGACAGGAATTTATTGTGGGAGATTATATCAAAAGCTTTGGATAAGTATAAAAAGAGAGAGGAGAGAAATTTGGCATTGTCTCTCATCTTGTTGGTTGTTTCTGCAAAGAATTCTAGGGCAGTCATTGTACTATGAGCCATTCAAAAATATTGTATGCAGGGATGAATTTTTCTTGGACAACATTATGGAAAAAATGTTTATGTATATATTTTTCCAGTATTTTGGAGAGAGGGGACAGAACTAGAATGAGTCCAAAATTAATGATGTTGTTGGAGTTCCCACCTTTGTGAAGGGGAACTATTTGAAATTCTTTCCAGGGGGATGGAACGCAGGATTCCTGTACAGATCTAGTGATAAGAATTTATATGAGGAAAACAACAGCAGTGCAGCTGACTTAAGTATTCAGTAATAGGATTCCTAAATAGAGTGAAAGTATTACAAGGAAGCAATACATGCTACAGCAATACAATTTTAATATGATGGTTTTAAATTTAAAATGAGAATGTGCTGTAAAATTGGTGCTTGGAAAGTCCTGCCAAATTCTGTCACATCAGGCTTTTTGATAGATAAAGTTATAACCATGGAAATCAATAAGAAGAGAAGCAGCAGCTACTGTTGGTTAGTAATGCACTGTTTTCACTGAAATAGTTAAATAATTAATAACCGCAGGGTCTAAATATACAGTATAATATCTGTTTAATTATTCATAAACTTGTAGACCGAGCTGTAGTACAGCGCCTCCTAAATACGAGCTGTAGAAATGTAGTTTCCTTTCTTATTCCTACTGTCGTTATTTCTACAAATGTCTATTTCCTCTTGAAGTGTTACTCCCGTACCAAGCTTCAAATCTTTTTTTTATATAAGAGTTGCTATGTGGATAATGTAGGTACAGGGTCTTGTCTCACTAAAACATGTCAGGTACTAATACACATCAGGAATCAATATCCTTAAAATTTATGGCTTGTAAACGATACAGGGGGTTCCTACCAGCTAAGAAATTCATCTGGCACAAGGTGTGGTAGACATAGGCGTCCGCTGCATTTGGCATCATGTAGGTACTTCTGCCTGACATAACATTTAGGCTAAAATGCTCTCAGTGTAACTGCTATCCTTCAGCCAAAAGTGATGGGGAATGGTAACTGCAGGAATGCAATGTTCCTATATCCAGTTTCCGAAGCAGTAGCGTAGCAAAGGTGGGGCAAAGCGGCATGTGCCCTGGGGTGAAACCTGAATGCTGTTCTTGCATTCTTTCTGGACTGACATTTCAGAAATACCGGTCCAGAAAGTAACTTTTTTGTGTTTTTGCTGGTTTGAAGGGGGTGTGCCTGGATGGGGGAGGTGGCATGCACTTCAGACTACTGTCTATTGGAGTGGAATACTTGCTTTTTTTTTATTTTGCTTATTGAATGAAGAATTGGTAGGGAGGGGATGTCTGAAGCACTCATTGGAGTGTGTTTCCTTTCTTTTTTCATACTTGCAAGGTGTTTGTGTTTTTCCTGTGGTTGTGTGATTGTGGAATTAGTACATAGATTGAAGATTGCAGAGAGGGGCTAAGCCTCTACAAAAATGCTTTGCAACTAATGTCACCTTCATCCCACCCACAGCTTGACTCATCTCATTTGCTGCCTGTAGATCAGGGTTTAAATCTGGGTGGCCATGGTGGTGCAGTGGTTAGTGTTATCACCTCACAGCAAGAGATTCTCCAGTTCGATCCTTGGCTGGGGTGTCTTCTGTGTGGAGTGTGCATGTCCTCCCTGTGGTTGTGTGGGTTTCCTCTGGGTGCTCCGGATTCCTCCCACATCCCAAAGACATGCTGTAGGTGGATTGGATACTCTAAGTTGGCCCTAGGCATGAGTGCGTGTGTGTGTGTGCCTTCTGTGGAAGGTTGGGTGCCAGGCTGGCAACTCAACACTGTAAAACTCCACTGCCAATCATGAGTGGACAGGTGATCCACTGTGGTGACCCCTAACTGGGAAAAGCCGAAAGAAGAAGGAGGAGATCAGGATTTAGGTACTTGTACTGGATGTGAGTAGTGCAGCAGATTGCCTACCCACTCCAGTTTGTAGATTCCTCAGCATGGCTTCCTTCAACCAAGTCACAGCAAGTAGGACTTGGTACCACATTATGCCAACTTTTCAGAACTTATATCTGCAACAGAATACATGATACTGGGAAAACGGCAGGTGATGTATGAAAACTGGGCATAGTCTGTATCTTCCTCTGGAATTTGTGTCAGAGACAAGATCTGAATCCAGACTTTCTGTCTATCATATGAAGGTACAGTGCAATATTGTTTAATAAGATGCATCAGTGACATATCATTAATAATATTCAAGTGGGCAAAAAAAAAAAAAAACACTACCTACCAATGTTTAGTGCAAATGCAATGCACAACGCACCATTTCTCAGAGTAACCAGCTGCAACCAACCACAGATGACTTTCATTTTTGTTTAGAAATAAGTAACTGCCTCAGCAGATTACATTCTTAAATTGTTTGTTTCTGTGAAAGTCAAGAGCCACACAGTTTCCTCAAATAAAGTAATGAAGTGTAAATTTAACTACACATTCCAGTGATTTTTTTAAACTTGTAAATGTTTAAGTATGCAACTAAGGAATTCCATTAGCTGTGACAAATGACCTTGAAACTATTCAGACAACATGTATTTTCAGTGGCTTTGATCCAGACCAAACATTAGCACAAAAAATGTATATCTAGTTCCAGGAAAACATGCCTATGAAATGCTGTAGTACTAGTTCAAGAAATTATTTGAAACCTAACTTGCACCTGACTTTAGAGACAGCTTTTTCAGCCTGTATTTGCCTATATTCATCTTACATGCTTACCCTTCCGCTAATTGGTACATTGCAAACCATAGATGAAAATAGGCATGTACAGTTTACATATCTGTATTTGTTTTTGGAAATATTTTTTTCTTTTTTTATATTGAATCTTTATTTCACATATAAGTATTACAAAGTGAATCATTTAATATGTTAGCTCTTTAGTAAAGTTAGTGTGCAACAGCAAGGTAGCTATAGCATAATAACATATTTCTCAGCTAAAGAGCCAGGATGATGGGATTTACAGATTAGCATTAAGTGATGGCCAGCTTTTCCCCCTTTTTTTAATTTTTCCAAGGCTTTTGGGCTTCTATTACCATAATGGGAATTGACCCCATTCCTAAGTCAAAGTACGATTAAAGTTCATGAAATTAGTATTGTTTCAATCTTTGATGTCAGCCGGAAGTGTTCTTCACAGCACCCACGGTGTGCCCAGTAATGACTTCTTAGGTTCATAGATTCATAGGTATGTACTAGGCTAATTGTCTTGAGGCCTTTACAAGCCTAGGATTAACCTGGCATAGTGCCACCCGACCTTAGTTCCCAGTGTCTCTGTCGAGTAGAGCCACTGGAGTTATCCCCGGGGTGAATTTTCTGTTTCCCATCCACTCATCAAGATTTCTCTTGAAGAGGGTCAGCGAGGTGCTCTGCTTGACATGTATGGGAAGTCTATTCCATAGCATGGGCAGTCTCTGGGTTATGAACCTGTCCCTCCAGCATGCTTTGTTAATTGCAGTAATGAGGTTGAGGTCTCTGGAGTATGTGGTGTGGAGGGATTGGGATTTCTTTAGATGTAGCATTTCTAACAGAGCTGGGTCAGACATGGCTTTGTAAGTCAAGCAGAGATCGCCTCTAAGTAGGTGATATGAGACAGAGAATAGTTGGAGTTTTTTGAGTCTGTCCATATAGGACAAGTGTTTAAGGTGATCCTCTTTGTGGGGAACTTTTGAGGCCTCTCCAGTTGTTGCAGGTGTCTAGAGAGGTACATGCCAAATGGGGCATTGTACTCAATAATTGACCTAATGAGGGAAGAGTAGACAGAGAGAATGACCTCTTTCTTCCTGGATGCAAAATCCTCAGTATTGAGATGTGTCACATAGGACTTTCTGACCACAGTGGTAATGTGGTGATCAAAAGAGAGGTTGCTATCAACCTGTGTTCCCAGATCTCTTATAACACCTTCTGTGTTCAATGGACTACCATCAATGTAGTAATTCATGGGAACCGCATTTTTCCTAAAGGGGGTGACACTTTTTTTGGCATTGAGCTTAAGGCCATGGTTCTGACAGCAGTCATTGGTCTCAGTGAGGCCATTCTGTAGGATGTCAACATCACTTGGGGAGTTAATAATAGATCCCAACTTGCAATAGTTTGTGAACTTTGTCAGCCAGAGTCCCTTTGTGTTGGCCTGGACTTCAGAGAAGTAGATACCAAACAGGAGAGGACCCAGGACCGAACCCTGTGGGACTCCACTTGTGACTAGTCGGCAGTCTGACTTGGAGTCAGCTACTTTCACACTGTGGGTTCTAGCTGCGTGCCAGTTTGCAACCCACCTAGTGATATAGGGGTTCAGCCTAGCTTAGTGAGTTTTTCTATATTTCCTGAGTGGGGAATGGTATCAAAAGCCTTGGCTAGAACTAGATAGGCTGTATGAACCACCTTGCCTTCATCCACAGCTTTTGTGACTGACTCAAAGAAGTCGACCAAGTTGAGCAGGCATGATCTGCCTTTCACAAAATCAAACCATGTGGGATCCAGAGTTTGGAGATTCCCTATATCCTTGTTTATTAAGTCCATGATGATGCATTCCATAGCTTTGCATATTAGGCTCTTCAGGCTAATGGGGCGATAGTTCCCAGGGTCTGTAGTCGCTCCTTCTTTGTGGAGAGGAATGACTGTAGCAGTTCGCAATTTGGTAGGGACAAAGCCTGAGCTCAGGCTGTGATTGAACAGGGCACACAGGTGAGGTGCCAGTTCACTCTGTAGTTCATGTAGAACAGAGCCAGGGATATTGTCAGGTCCCATAGAAGCTGTATTTTTGGCCTTGGCAGTGCTGTTTTAACCTGTGCAGCAGTAATACTGGATGCCTGACAATCTACTGATATTGTGATTGGTCCTTTGGGGGGGAGGGGTAAAGTTGGCACTGAAAATGTCGGCCAGTATACTAGCAATATCTATTGGCTCATTATAGGAGGTACCATTGTGCAGTAGCTCAGAGCAAATCTTGGTATTGCTGTGGAGATTCTTTACATAACTGTAGAAGGCCTTGTGGTTGTCTTTACTATCTGCTGCAATTCTGTTTTCAAAGCTAGCTTTAGAGGACTTGATGAGGGATCTCAACTTTTTGCTGAGGCTGATAAGGGAGTTTTTCCAGTCTTGGGATTTCACCTTATTCCGCATCAGTTTCCTCCTTGTAGAGTTTGTTTATGGCAGGGGATCACCAGATTGGCTTCTTTTTTTGGAGGAGAGTGTTTTGGTATTATTGGGTATGGCGAGATTCATGCATTTGTGTATGTGTACGTACAGTGCATTGGTGTATGATTCAGCAGTCATACAACTATTCTCCATTTGCATGGGTGCCGTGAAGTTAGCCACCTCTGTTTTTGGGAGTCCAAAGTTAGCTTTGGAGAAGTTTTTCATGATGGTTACCTTTGCGGGGTGTGGGAGGGATGTGGATTTCCAAGGTGATTAGTTTGTGGTCAGCTCTAACCATGTTAGTAATGACCAGGTCAAAAATGTTGCTACCTCTAGTGGGGGTAAAAACAAGTTGGTCCAGGGCATTGGAATTAATAAACTCCAGGAAATGTTGGGTAAGTGCATTGGTACATGAGTAGTTTTCCCAGTTAATGGAGGGGTAGTTGAAGTCGCCTAGTAAGAGGGTGTTAGGTTGGACCCTAATATTCTCCAGGATGCTTAGGAATGTGGAGTGTGAGTCTTGGGACATGGTTGGGGACCTATAGCAGGCTACGACCTGAATTGCTGCCTTACCCAATGTTAGCTGTACCTGAAGTATCTCTGATGCGTTATGTTAGGCTGCCAGTCTGGAGGTGTGCGCATCCTTTATCAGTATGGAAACACCCCCACCTTTGCAGCTTCGGTCCAAGTTCTGGGGTCGAAAGGTGTGGAATGAGTTATAGCCTGGTAGTGTAGGGGTGCTTTCTGCTGCCTTGAACCAGGTCTCTGTTACAGCACAAAAGCCGACGTTCTCCATTTTAAGGAGTGGTTCGAGTGAGTGCGTTTTGATATTTAGACTTCTAGGGTTGAGCAGCATGACCCTTAGATTGCATTTGTTTATAGCTGTTATGGTGGTAATTTGGTCTTTGGAACACTGCCTAAAAAAGTCACTATAGGGGTGGCAAGAGCCTTGGCCAGTATACGGAAGCCCAGGGGTGACAGATGCAGGCCATCTCTGGCAAAGCTGTTGAAATCAATCATTTTCTGCTTGTACTGTGGTATAATTCTGGGTGATGGTAGGATGCTGCTCAGGGCTAGCATCATAACCACCTGGGCTACATAATCTGAGTGCTCCTCCATGTCTCTTTTCATGTAGTCCAGGGAGGTACATCTCAGATCATTCACACCCACATGTACTGCAATTTGTATGGAGTTACATGTATTGGTAACATCTAAATACGACTGTAGATTCTTTTTTTAAGACCAGTTGCTCCTACTACCGTTGGAACTGTCTGGGTATCTTTCTTCCTCGTTGCTCTTGTTTCTGCCTGCAAATCCTGATGTTTTATGAATTTGTCTCTCTCTGTATGCAAGGCACTGTAGTCACTGGGTGTAGCGATTTCAATGATCGATGCTACTTTTGTCTTCTTTTCATTGGCCACTATATCTGATTTTCTCACATCTGTCTTTTGAACTGTTGGTAATGGATGATCCCATGTGATGTAAATTTCAGAATTTTCTATGATGCTGTGTGACTCATGGTTCCAGTGTTTTTCAGCTACTTCAATACCATAATGTTTGCACAATCCCCAGTGCAACAGTCTTGCCACATTATTATGCCTTTCAGTATACAGTCCTTCTGCCATTAGTATGTCACAGCCAGCAATGAGATGTGAGACTGTTTCCAGTTCTGTTCTACAAAACCTACATTTGTCTGTTTCTCTCACATGTTCAATGGACTTTGTAAACCAACGTGTGCATAGCCTACTATCTTGGCCGCCAATATTAACCTTTCATCTTTTGGTTTGAATTCACCTCTTCTTAACCATTCCTGTGTTTGATATTGATCAACATGAGGTTCTTCCAGAAGTTTTCTAGACTTGCAACTATATTTATGCATTTTCCACATTTCTTGCCATCTCATCTGATCCTTCACTTTATATTCTTTCTTTTGTTTTTTGGCACATTCAGTTGCTGCCTGATTTTTATCTACTTCTGGTTTGATTTTCATTCCTGCTTGATGTCGATACGCTTCTGCTAGACTAAGCAGGGAAGTAATCTTAGATTTATTCTCCTCATGTTTCAAAACTTTCACTACATTTTGGTCCTGTGAGGTCAGCAGATATGTGTCCAGTCCCACAATTGCAGATCTATACATATAATCAATTTCAAGGAGGCCCATTCCTCCTTCAGAACGGGGAATATACAGTATTATCTTGGTAAGCACTGATTTTTATAAATCATTTGGTGAGCATGAATCATCCTTCTTGTTTTCCTATCTTAATTTATCCAACATGTTTTGGGGCCAATCAATCACTCCAAAATTGTAAGTTAGGACAGGAAGAGCAAATTAGTTTATAGCTTGAATTTTGTTCCACAATGTCAATGCTATTTTCAGGATTAATTTAAGTCTTCTGAAATATTCCTTAGTAAGTTATATTCACATTTGTTCATGTTTTATTGTTGATCCTTCATCAATTTCCAAGTAGATATACACTCCTTCTTGCTTAAGTTCTTTTATATCACATTCTTTTCCCAAACTGATGCAATTTTCCTGCTTTAAAGATTGCTTTTGCACACTTATCTAGACCAAATGACATTCTTATATCATCTGAAAAAGTTTTGACTACTTGCAGCTGGGATTTCAGTTCCTCATCTGATGAGCTATACAATTTTAGATCATCGACAAAGAGAGCATGAAAAGTCTTTACACTTTGTTGTTTTCCAGGAGCCAAATTATAGCCATGGCCTAATCTAAGTCGGCAGCTTAGTGGGTTAAGGGCAAGACAGAATAACAGAGGTGACAGGGAGTCACCCTGGAATATCCCCCTTTGGATTTTTATCCCTGGAATAATAATTTGTCCTTTATCATGGCTTAATTGCAAAGTGGTCTGCCACTGTTTCATGGTCACTTTAATGTAGTCGATCAGCGTAGGATGTATCTTATACATTTTTAAGCAATCCTTTATTTATGAATGAAGAATACTATCAAATGCTTTTTTGTAATCAATCCATGCCATACTTAGATTTCTTCCTCTTTTTACGCTTCTCAATTATGACTTTATTTGGCAACAGATGATCCTTTGTTCCATATGACTTTCTCTTATTGCCCTTTTGTTCTGTTGTCATGATTGAGTTTTTTTCTAAATGACTATAAACTCTGTCATCATCAATTCTGATGTATAGTTTATATGTAGTTGGAAGTCAAGTTATTGGGCTATAATTTTTAGGGTAGCTTGCAGGTTCACTGTTAAGTAGGAGTATTGTTTTTCCTGTTGTTAGCCAAGTTGGTGTCTGTTCAGGGTGCGCATATAAACAGTGCTTACTCATGGCTAAATCTTTGTGCTAAGATGTTAATACTTTTAGCCAGAAGTCAGGTACTGCATCTGGCCTGGTGTTTTCCAGTCAGAGGCTTTTCTTAACTTTTTGTTTCAATCTCTCTGGCTGTTACTTCATCCCATTTCATATCCTGTACCTTTGAACTTCTTATACGTTCTTTTACTTCTCTGTCCAATCTGTGCAACAGCAAGGCAACTATAGCGTAATACCATCTTTCTCAGCTAGAGCCAGGATGACTGGATTTACTGATTAGCATTAAGGGATGGGCAGCTTTGTGGGTTATTTAATGACAAATTAGTTAATGTCATGGCTAAGGGCATCAGTCATAACATTGTTTGATTATGTTTTTGTGGTTCTGTGCCATTCTGCTATCCAAAATGAAATGATACAAAGACAACTAATGGAAGACATTTCTCTCTGCATTCCATGCTTATTTATTCTTTGATTTATAACTTAATGATTGGGTTTATCTGACAAAGGCAATGTTCTGCCATACCCAAGCTGAAAGGCAAACAGGCTGTAGCACAATAGCAGAATAAACCAGTTCAAGAAGGTTATGGGGAAAGCATGAGAACAACTAAAATATAATACAATACATATCAAATCCATGGCACAGAATCAAAGAAATAAACTACGGCAGGCTGTACAGCAGGTAAGTTTAGCAGTATGAAAGATTTTTTAATAATGTTTGAGGTTGCTGCTAAATCCTGTGCTATAATTAGAACTGTCAGTATGCGGAAGATAATTTTAGCCCATCAAGTGTGATACGAGCTGGACAGGAAGTCTGGTGGCAGCAGAAAGTTGTCAGTACAACACGATCAGTACTTCTCTTGGTGATACTACTGTGTCCTAGTGGACAGCACTGGTAACACAATCCATGAGGTTAAAGAAAGCGTTTTCACATAAAGTTAGTGGGGTGGCACCATATCTGACTGACACATAAATCAGGATGGCTGCAGCTGGTGCAGTCACTGAAGAAGGTTGGGGGTTGGCTTAATGATTAAGGTGCTTACCTGACAGACAGGGTTTGATTCTCACTTTTGAGGGGAAATTGGCTAGGATTTAAATGGTCTACAAAGGCAGCTAGCGTAGTACTTACTTATGAACCTATAAGCAAAATCTCAAGTTTGGGAGGAGTCTGTTGAGGCCATGGAGAATAACTTTTTGTGGTCTCAAAGGGGTTCCATGAGCTCATATAGTATGGCATACAGGGATGCATCACTAATTACAACTTAGACAACCAGAACTCTATTAACAGCTCAGGCTTTGGAGGAGACAGCAGCGACAACCAGGAGTGAGCACCTGATACTGAGACAACCATTCTGGGAAAAGGGAGACTGGCTGGCCAGATGTAATGCTGACACCTTCTGGACAGAGAAGTTATAGCATGCAGGACTAGGGGCTATGGTCCTGCTTCACTCTCTAAGCTGCATCTCTGTGATAGCCTTAATGGAACATGGTTAGGAGCATGAACATTCACAAGGGGAGAAATAGCAAGCCTTTACATCATCCATGGTGGGGGGGGGGGTTGGATTCAAACACAAAAGAACCCTGCTAGGCCTGGTACTTTGGCACAGAGGGATGCAGCCCTGACTACAACTTTGCTGACCTATGTTCAGTTAGTAGCACTGGTATCTCAGAGACTGGACAGTGAGAGGAAGAACTTGAGTGGCTGACACCAGCTTGCTCATCCTCATCCCTTGTAAGAAGCTATGTTAGCTTGTGCCATGTTGGGCCTGCACAGCCTAAGGGAGGAAAGAATAGGCTGCTACACATCAATTGCAGCTAGCCTATTCCACGACCACTGACTCTCACCATTTTGGCAACAAATGGGCCATTAGAGCTTCCTGGGAAAAATGTATGGACCAAAGGGCTCTTGTCTAACCAAGGGGTTTCCAGATCTCAATCTCCTGAAATGAATGGGCCAACTGTAGTGAATTAGCAGGATTCCCCCTTCTCTGTACCTTACTGTATGGCATTCTGATTGTGAATTTTGCCTTATGCAATGCAGTACAGCCTACAAAGTCAAGGGAAAGGGTTCAACTCCAAGTACTTTGCTTTTTCTTTCTTACTGTCTTATTCAAAGCAAACATCAGAAATATTTCTGTATCCTGGCTCACTGCGACTTGAAGCATTAATGCTACCCACACACCTATGGCTGTATTTCTATACAGTGCCTATATATACTTTTTATGCATTTATGGAAGTCTTTTCCTATTTTCTCACCTCTACATTGAGTTTCATGCGTAATATCTCTGGCTTTCCTATATTCACTTAGATGGTAATGCACGTCTTTTAGATAAATTCCCTTCAGAAGATCAGTCAGTTTCCCTTTTCCATAGTTCTATAGTTCACTCTTAGTTTGGCTGCTTAATGCACTCCATGCTCTAACTCCTTCTCATCATTTAGATACTAAAACACCATAATACTTCATGGCCATCCTGTCTTAGTTCAGTCACATACTTAATTGCATGAAGGACTAATGTGTGTATTATTCTTGCAACACTGGCTAGGGCTTGCCTGCTGCACTTTGCTTCTCTCTGCTCAGCTTGCTAATGCTCCTCTAGCTAGCCCCCATTCCCTCGCATCCCTACCTCTTTTCTTTTACATAACCACTCCCACTTTCTAACCAACCAGTGTGACAGGCGTTCTGTGTCTCCTACTTGAATACAGGTGCCTCTAATCGACTATTACTCAGCAGTGGTTCGTTCTTCTCTGTTCTTTTATTTTAAGCACACAAGTGCTGTAAATCACGTTCATCCTCATCATCCTGATCGTACACTTTACATTTGTGTTAGAAAAAAAGAACTATTCTGCTTAATCTCACTGTGTTTAGCTATGTTAACACACAATGGCACTCTATCTGCTAAACATCAACTGTAATCCTTACAGCACACAACCTTCTCTTATCTATTCATAACATTCAAATCAGCAATACATATCCTATCCCAAGCACAGCAAACTACGCTCACCCTCAAATAACTTGCTTCTACCACTATCCTTACAGTCCAAAATAAATTTTTGCTTGCAAATGTCCAACACTTCTATTTAAGGTTTCTCTTATTATATTTATGCTTCTTCTACAAAGCATTATTAAAGCAAATTCTGAGCCCATCTCAAAACAACAACAAAACACCCACCTCACATAAATGCTCTATGCTCAGTGCAGGGATTTATAAAAATAGATTAGAAAAAACGTAAAACCTTCCTACTGATTTACTTCCAAAATCATTGCAATTGCATAATCTTGTGGAAAAAATAAAACTCCTCTCCTCCATCCACACTTTCCAGGTTACACCTATGTTGTGAGCAACAGGCCTGGACCAATACCTGGAGAAGGTTCACCAGTCATGTACAGTTGTGAGCTACAAGTAATTGTATGGGCTCAGGCTAACTTTATCTTTGACAAGGACCCAGTCAGGCTGGGTATAAAACCTCACCAGCAAAGCGAGACTGACCTTTATATGTGCGTCTACCATCAGCATCCTCACAAACAAATGTCAAGGATCTAGTCAATGTACTGAAATAATCCATCCTTCAAATGAAGCACCAAGTCATTATGAGAGATTTTAACATAAACCTCTTCCCACCTCAACCAAGATTAATAACATTTTCTCCTGTCACAGGACCAACTAGACGGCTACTCTACCAACTCCTAATTGACCCATTTACACAGAGCAAGAGACAGGCATCCTTAGGCTAGGTGAGATGACAGCCATATGGCTAATTTATTACTATGCAGATAGTCCAATCGGCCTATGCATTCCGTAATGGCAATGACCAGGTTATCGGGAGTGAGACAGCAGTCTAACCCTCCACTGCTGGAGCACCCTACCCCGCGCAACTCTGCTAAGTAGTGCCTGCCAAAAGGAGCATGCCTCTGCATGGTCACTTGGCTATGTGTGCACGCACTAAGGCAGTGAGTACCTACAGGCTTGTGTGGGTGCAACATGTAGTGCTTCCAGTAGGTGTCACCCAAGTGACAAGCCAAAGCCTCTCCCTTTGCCAGGATGAGTGAGCTAGCAGTAACCACACTGCCATCCTCCCTGACCAGCTTCTTCAGGCACCTGTAGCATTAAATGATCTTGGGACCCCTGGGCCACAGACATGTCTTTATCCCCCTGTGCCATTGGAGCTCACAATAACCACAACTTTAATGAATGACTAGTGGACTTTGGCCTACTACTTCTAATTTCCAAACCCATTTGACCCAACTTCAAATGAAACAATCATTCACTGTTATATCTAATAATTACTGGATAAAATTTTCTATCTCACACGTTTTCCTTTGTCTAGGTGACCACTTCCCCATCAGCTTTGAAATAAATAACATCACAGTAACTCAGACTTCCAATACAATATCCTTTAGACCCAAAAACTATCAACAACTTTCAAAAACTTCCCAATGTGCTGTCTCTGGAAAACTAGATCGTACTCTGTTCTCCAAACACCATGCACTGGCTGCTAACATCTTAACCTCCACTCAACATTTAGAACAAGATGTTTCTAGAAATAATCCACCTCCACAAACCAAATCAAAACAGATGGATGACAAAAGAACATAAGACAATTCTAAAACTTAGAGATGAAGTCTGGAGCCTACTAAAATAATCCAGATAAAATGAACCTATTTACCATAATCTTGCAAAAAAAAAAACATTAAGAGAGAGAGAGAGAGAAAAAGAGATGCAAAGCTAATTCTTTTCAAACCCACCAAACCAAAACCTGTAAACAGCTTAAAATATTGGAAGCAAGTATACCAATGCATAGACATGAAACCAGGTAAAAAGTTGAAAACAGGCCATGTATTAATAAAACTCAATATTTATTGTCAACTTTTTTCTGAGCTCTTTTCCTACTTAAAAGTTGAACAAGCATTGATAGTAGTGGAACATTCATATATGTTTATACATTTCTGCTATGCTTTGACACCCCAAGAATTTATATGTTGTGCTGGAAGGATCAATACTGCCCTTAAATGGGAGGGAGTGTTTTTGGAGTTTTTGATACAGGCTTAATTATGGCCTTCTTTTAGAGCCCAGACACAAATTGAAATTATGATATTCAATATTAAGCTCTGCAAACAGTATGTAAACAGCTTTAAGTGTAGATAAAACATATTAATCATAAAGTATATAGTTATTCCTTTTACTAGGCAGTCACCTATTTGCATCTGAATAGCAAAAGATATTCTGTTTCTACAGACTCATGATATCCAACGTCTGCCCTAATAATCCACTTTAGATACTTGTTTTCAATAATAGTGAAGTGAATGTGAAAATTTTTGGGAGTGAGACTTGTACCTTCTGCAGTAATATTATATATTTGTGTAATAATCTCTGTCTTTCTGTCATCATATCTCATCATGATAGGTACAGGCAAGCATAACAAGCGAGTAGCCAGCCAAACATACACTACCGCCAAAGGCCTGATAATGCCCATGTACTTTTCTCTTTCAGTCTATTTCCCTTTCCTACCATTACCCCCAAAAGTCCCAGCGACCTCTCTCCGTTAGTATACAATCCACTACCTACTTAAAGCTGTCACAGCAAAATAAACTGGAATTCATTATAAACACTATTCCTAGTGATGGATTTCCTGGATCTGATTGTATACACCCTTGATTTGTCAAGGCACAAGCAAAGTATATCATCAATCTACTTAACATATCTACAGGAGAACATTGTAGCCTGGTGTACAAGAGAGCACTGTAACATGGTATACAGGAGAGCAGGGTAACATGGTGTACAGGAGATCAATGTACCATGGTGTGGAGGAGAACCGGGTAACATGGTGTACATGAGAGCAGGGTAACATGGTATACAGGAGAGCAGGGTAACGTGGTGTACAGGAGATCAATGTACCATGGTGTGGAGGAGAACCGGATAACATGGTGCACAGGAGAGCAGGGTAACATGGTGTACAGGAGAGCAAGGTAACATGATATACAGGAGAGCAGGGTAACATGATATACAGGAGAGCAGGGTAACATGGTGTACAGGAGAGCAGGGTAACATGGTGCACAGGAGAGCAAGGTAACATGATATACAGGAGAGCAGGGTAACATGATATACAGGAGAGCAGGGTAACATGGTGTACAGAAAGCAGTATAACTTGGTGTACAGGAGAGCAGGGTAGCATGGTGTACAGGACAGCAGGATAACATGGTTACAGGAGAACAGTGTAATATGATATACAGGAGAACACTCTAACATGATATACAGGAGAGCAGGGTAACTACAACAGAGAAGGGTAACATGGTATACAGGTGAGCAGGGTAACATGGTGTACAGGAGAGCAGGGTAACATGGTATACAGGAAAGCAGGGTAACATGGGGTACAAGACAGCAGGGTAACATGGTTACAGGAGAGGAGGGTAACATGGTGTACATTAAAGCAGTGTAACTTGGTGTACAGGAGAGCAGTGTAACATGGTTACGTGAGAGCAGGGTATCATGGTATGGAATAGAGCAGATGACTGCAAACTGGGAGCCATTATTGAATCCCCAAATGATGTAAACATTCTACAAAAGGGCCTTACAGAAACAGATGCTTGGTGCCAGAGCCATGGGCTCAAGCTCAATGCCAAGAAATGTATAGTTATCCCCTTTGTGAAAAAATATGCACCCGTGAATTACTACATAGGTGGCAGTACACTAAACACCTAAAGTATGATAAGAGATTTAGGGACACAGGTGGACAGTGGTCTCATCTTCAATAACCACATTACCACAACAGTCAGGAAATCCTTCTGTGTGGCACACCTCATCACTAAGGGCTTTTCATTCAGAAAAAAGGAGGTCATTGTCCCACTGTACTCATCCCTCATTAGACCCATTATAGAATACAACACCCCATTTGGTATGTACCTCCCAAGGCATCTGCAACAACTGGAAAGGCCGCAGAAATACCTCACTAAAAGAATCACATGCCTAAAGCAGATGCCCTATGCTGACCATCTAAAAAAACTCCAGCTATACTCTGTCGCATATCGTCTACTCAGAGGCAATCTCTGCTTAACATACAAGGCCATGTCAAACCCAGAGCTGTTGGACATGCTACACTTAAAGAAATCCCAATCCCTCAGAGCCACACAATCTAGGGATCTAAACCTTGTCATCACAATGAACAAAAGATGCTGGAGGGATAGGTTCCTGACTCAGAGATGCCCCAGACTCTGGAATAGTCTGCCCATACATGTCAAGCAGAGCGCCTCTTTGGCCCTCTTCAAAAGTAACCTTGACAATTGGATGGGAGATAGGAAATTCACCCCGGGGATCATGTCAGTCGCCCTGCTAGACAGGGGTCCAGGGAAGTAAATATTGTGGGAAGAAATAGCCAGGGTATTGTTATGGCTAGGCTTGTATAGGCCATATGAACCTATGAGCATGATGTACAGGTGAGCAGGGAAACATAGTATACAGGAGAGCAGGGTAACATAGTTACAGGAGAGCAGTGTAACGTGGTGTGGAGGAGAACCGGGTAACATGGTGTACAGGAGAGCAGGGTAACATGGTGTACAGAAGAGCAAGGTAACATGATATACAGGACAGCAGGCTAACAACAGGGTAACATGGTGTACAAGAGAGCAGGGTAACATGGTGTTACAGGAGAGTAGTGAAACATGGCTACAGGGGAGCAGGGTATCATGGTATAGATGAGAGCAGTGTAACATGGTGTACAGGAGAGCAGTGTAACATGGTGTTCAGGTGAGAAGGGTTGCATGGTTTGATGCCCATGCACTGGCCCAGCAATCAAGGAGCTTCAATCCTCATCACTAACACCAGTGAGGGGCGTCCACATTGGGAAGGATAACAAATACACACACAGTAAAGTACAATTTCCCTTAAGAGCACACAGAGATCGCAGTCAATCTGGGGCTGGTTTCTCCCTTTCTCTCCAGATCCCCAATAAGCCTCCCCACTGTCACATCTGTAGGGTCGAGATCTCAGCCTAGTGGTCAAGCTAAAAATTACTACATAGGTGGCAGTACACTAAACACCTAAAGTATGATAAGAGATTTAGGGACACAGGTGGACAGTGGTCTCATCTTCAATAACCACATTACCACAACAGTCAGGAAATCCTTCTGTGTGGCACACCTCATCACTAAGGGCTTTTCATTCAGAAAAAAGGAGGTCATTGTCCCACTGTACTCATCCCTCATTAGACCCATTATAGAATACAACGCCCCATTTGGTATGTACCTCCCAAGACATCTGCAACAACTGGAAAGGCCGCAGAAATACCTCACTAAAAGAATCACATGCCTAAAGCAGATGCCCTATGCTGACCATCTAAAAAAACTCCAGCTATACTCTGTCGCATATCGTCTACTCATAGGCAATCTCTGCTTAACATACAAGGCCATGTCAAACCCAGAGCTGTTGGACATGCTACACTTAAAGAAATCCCAATCCCTCAGAGCCACACAATCTAGGGATCTAAACCTTGTCATCACAATGAACAAAAGATGCTGGAGGGATAGGTTCCTGACTCAGAGATGCCCCAGACTCTGGAATAGTCTGCCCATACATGTCAAGCAGAGCGCCTCTTTGTCCCTCTTCAAAAGTAACCTTGACAATTGGATGGGAGATAGGAAATTCACCCCGGGGATCATGTCAGTCGCCCTGCTAGACAGGGGTCCAGGGAAGTAAATATTGTGGGAAGAAATAGCCAGGGTATTGTTATGGCTAGGCTTGTATAGGCCCTATGAACATATGAGCATGATGTACAGGAGAGCAGGGAAACATAGTATACAGGAGAGCAGGGTAACATTGTTACAGGAGAGCAGTGTAATGTGGTGTGGAGGAGAACCGGGTAACATGGTGTACAGGAGAGCAGGGTAACATGGTGTACAGAAGAGCAAGGTAACATGATATACAGGACAGCAGACTAACAACAGGGTAACATGGTGTACAAGAGAGCAGGGTAACATGGTGTTACAGGAGAGTAGTGAAACATGGCTACAGGGGAGCAGGGTATCATGGTATAGATGAGAGCAGTGTAACATGGTGTACAGGAGAGCAGTGTAACATGGTGTTCAGGTGAGAAGGGTTGCATGGTTTGATGCCCATGCACTGGCCCAGCAATCAAGGAGCTTCAATCCTCATCACTAACACCAGTGAGGGGCATCCACATTGGGAAGGATAACAAATACACACACAGTAAAGTACAATTTCCCTTAAGAGCACACAGAGATCACAGTCAATCTGGGGCTGGTTTCTCCCTTTCTCTCCAGATCCCCAGTAAGCCTCCCCACTGTCACATCTGTAGGGTCGAGATCTCAGCCTAGTGGTCAAGCTAAAACCTCCAGCACCCACTCTGTCTAGCCAGTGCTTCGTGTCCCTGCCCAAGCAGCTGACACACACACACTTTGAGATATGAGTTATATATAAACACACAGACACTCCTGGGGAAGGCTGGCACAGGTTCTCCAGCTATGCCCCTTCTGCCCAGACTATACGGGAGTACCACTTGCCACCAACCAGTAATATCATCTACTAATAAGGCCCTTATCAAAGGGGGTCCAATTATTACTGTGGAATATTATTATCCAGATGGTAAGTGTGAAGAACAGTAAGGCTTATTTGGAGTGGCTTGGACAGTATCACTATATACATATAATGTACTTTAGAGCTTAAATTATGTCTACATAAAACAGCCACAGTTGAAAGATTTAGAAATATTTAATAATAAATAATAATAACACAAGACAATACTTCTTATTACACAGTGCTAGTCAAGAGTTTAGAGGTCACAGGAAAATGCTTAAAATAATGTTGAATAGTTCTGACATCAATACAGAAAACAGCTAGACTAGACTTACTATTTCCTATCTATATCTAAGAACAAACACAGTTCTAAAATAAACTTATATATAGAGCAAGGCAGTGCTGGTGATGTTGTCAGTTCTGAAAACAAATATAAAAATGCCCTCATTCTGTCCCCCTCTCTCTCTGTCCTTAAATTGATAACACAGTACCACTAACTCATTTCAGATTACATCTTTAGTCTGTTTCCCAGGCTAACAGAAACTCAGAGTGTAACAGCCCTTTTGATCTTGCAGCTGGTCAGGAAGCCAGAGCAATAAAATACATTATACATGTACATTCTAGCCATTAACTTTGGTGTCAAACCAATAGGAAGAACTCCTTCATTCAGACATCTTGGCTGTGAGTTTTGAGATCAATTATACAATGCTTGACTTATCAGCTTTCCTCCAGCAGAGTGCAATGTGGTTACATTTTTGAAGTTCAACATTTACCATAATTTTCTTACATTTAAGAGAACAAGCATGTGGTTTACATTAATATTTACAAATGACAGAATTATCTACAAAATCATAGGTTCATAGGTTCATACTAGGCTATCTGCCCTGGGGCAATTATAAGCCTAGCCTGATTCTGTATGGCTTACGCCACCCCTTGATTTGAGTATATTGTGCCCTTTTTAAGGTTTAGTTTACTGTGCCTCTGTCTAATAGTGACACGGGAGTAATCCCTGGAACAAACCTACAATCCCCATCCACCTATCGAGATTCTTCTTGAAGAGATTCAGTGAGGTGCTCTGCCTCACATGAACTGGAATTCTATTCCAGAGCGAAGGGAGCCTCTGGGTTATGAACCTGTCCCTCCAGCAAGTTCCATTTATTTCTGTGCTGAGGTTCAAGTCCCTCGAGCGTGTGGCTCTAAGTGATTTAGATTTACTGAGGTGGAGCATGTCCATTAATTCTGGATTTGACATAGCTTTGTATGTCAGGCATAGATTGCCTCGAAGTAGGTGGTATGCAACTGAGTAGAGCTGGAGTTTTTTTAACCAAGCAGCATATGGCATCTGTTTGAGACCCTTGATGCTCTTGGTGAGATACTTTTGGGGTCTCTCTAATTGCTGCATGTGTCGGGCAAGGTACATCCCAAAAGGGGCATTGTATTCTATGATGGGCCTGATGAAGGATGAATAAAGGGGCACGATTACCTCTCTTGATCTAGATGTGAAACTCTTCGTGATGAGGTGGGCTATGTAGAAGGTCTTTCTAACCACTTTGGCAATGTGGTTTTCAAAGGAGAGATTGCTATCAGCTTGGGTCCCCAGGTCCCTAATAACTTTCTCTGTACTTAATGGGTTTCCGCCTTTGTGGTAATGTGTGGGCACATTGTTTTTGCCAAAGGGTATGACTATACATTTTTTGGCATTTAGCTTTAAACCATGGCACTGGCACCAGTTATCTGTCTCTGTGAGACCTTTTTGAAGGATGTTTGTGTCAGCTGGAGAGTCCATTATGGCGTCCAGTCTGCAGTCGTCTGCAAACTTGGTGAGCCATAGTCCTCCCACATTTGCCTGTACCTCAGAAAAGTATATACCGAACAAGAGTGGTCCCAGGACAGAGCCCTGTGGGATGCCACTTGTGACCAGTTTCGAGTCTGACATGGCTCCAGCAACTCTCACTCTGTGGGTTCTGTCTTTGAGCCAGTTTGTGACCCATCTTGTGACATAGGGGGTTATTTTTAAGCTGGATAGCTTATCTATGATGCCCGAGTGGTGTATTGTGTCAAATGCCTTTGCAAGGTCCAGACAGGCTGTGTAGACTACCTTCCCTTCATCTATGGCTTTGGTGACTGTTTCAAAGAAGTCAACCAGGTTCAAAAGGCAGGATCTGTCCTTGACAAAGCCGAACTGGGTAGGATCTAGTGTCTGTAGGTCCCCAATGTCTTTGTTTATGAGCTCCATGATGATCCTTTCCATAGCCTTGCAGACTAAGCTAGTCAGGCTTATGGGGCAATAGTTTCCAGGGTCCGTAGAGGCTCTACCTTTGTGGAGTGGGACCACTGTTGCTGTCCGCCATTCTGTGGGCACATATCCTGTAGTGAGGCTGAGATTGTATAGCTGTTTTATTTGAGGGATTAGTTCCTCTTGGAGTTCATGTAGGACGCAACCTGGGATGCCATCTGGTCCCATGGAAGCAGTGTTTTTTGCTTTGGAGAGGGCAGCCTTCACCTGAGCATCAGAGATGTTTGGGAGGCAGCCCTCTGCCGGGATAAATACTTGCTCTTTTGGGGGGGAGGGGGTGGAGAAGTTTACACTGAACCTGTCTGCCAGGATATTGGCGATGTCTGTGGGTTCAGTGTATTTTTTGTCGTTTAGAATCAACTCAGAACAAGTCTGGGAGTTGCATCCCAGGTTCCTAACATAACTGAAAGAAGCCTTATGATTGTCTTTGGTGTCCTGTGCAATTTTTCTCTCGAAGCTGGCCTTGGAGGATTTTATGAGGGATCGTAATTTTTTGCTAGTACCGATCAGAGATGCCTTCCCTATTAGGGATTTTGCTCTATCATGTAGTAGCTTCCTCCTTCTGTTGTACAGTTTATTTATGGCAGGGGTCCACCAGACGGGACGCCTGCCTTTGGATGATTGGGTCTTGGTTTTGTTTGGGATAGCATGATCCATGCATTCCTGGAGATGTCCGTAGAATGCGTTTATATAGGATTCTGCAGTTTGGGCCGTAGTTTCCACTGGCCCTGGGGCCTTGAAGGATTCCACTTCGGTTTTGAGAAGTGAGAAGTTCACTTTGAGAAGTTTTTCACTGTGGTTTTCTGGGCTGGGGTGGGGTCGGGATGTGGACATCCAGTGAAATTAATTTATGGTCTGATCTTACCAATGAGGGATATACTTCTGGTGTGGAGCATAGAGTCCCCATGTTGGTAATGATCAGGTCTAGTATGTTGTCCCCTCTTGTGGGAGTGGTGACTAGTTGTTCCATAGCATTTAAGTTTATAATTTCCAGGAACTTTTGGGCTAAGGTGCTGGGGCTTGAGTAGTGCTCCCAGTCAATGTTTGGGTAGTTAAAGTCACCCAGTATAATGGTGTTCGGAGAGATCTTCATGTTCTCCAATGTTTTCAGGAAAGCCGAGTGGGATTCCTGACTTTGAGAGGGTGGTCTGTAGGATGCTATAAACTGAAAAGCAGTCTTGCCCACTGTTAGTTGCACATGGATGGTCTCCGATACTTCGTGCAATGCCACTAACCTGGAGGTCTGGATATCCTTGATAAATATGGAAACTCCCCCTACTTTTGTGGTTCAGTCTGGGTTTTGGGGCCGAAAAACATGATATGAGGTATAGCCTGGTAGTGGTGGGGTGCTCTCTGGAGCCTTGAACCAGGTTTCTGTCACTAAACAGATATCGATGTTCTCCATACTGAGGAGAGCTTCGAGTGTGTGCATCTTGAGGTTAAGACTTCTGGCGTTAAGCAGCATTACCCTTAGTTTTTTGTTCCTTGTGCTGTCTATGGGGGTGGGTTTGACTTTTGAGCCTTGCCTAAAAAAGGCACTATGGGGTTGGCAAGAGCCTTTGCCAATATCCGAAAGCCCATTGGTGACAGGTGCAAGCCGTCCCTAGCGAAGCAACGTGGCTTGTCGAGCATGTCATCCCAGGCTGACAGACACTGGATCCCCTCTGAATGACACCAAAAATTTAGCCAATTGTTGAAATCGATCATTTTGTCTTTGTACTGTGGCATCATTCTAGGTGAGGGTAAGATGCTGCTCAAGGTCAGGGTCATACCAGCCTGGGCTACATGATCAGGGAGCTCCTCTATGTCTCTTTTCATGTAGTCCAGGGAGGTACGTCTCAGGTCATTCACACCAGCATGTACAATGACTGAGTCATATTTGTATTTGCTTTGGAGTGACCTGAGTGCTTGTGTTATGTGGCGGATCCTAGCACCCGACAGGCAGCTCACCGTGACCTTCTCTTTATTCAGCCTGGTGAGCGGGACGTCAGTGTGTCTGACAATAGAGTCACCTATTACAAGAGTATCAGGTGTGTAAGGGCTGTGACTGCTTGGCACACTGACTTTGTGGGCTATGTGTTGTGCGTGTTTTGTTTTGAGGTAGCGTTTGCTTGGATGTCTGCTTTGGAGGTCTCTGTTGCTTAGGTAGATTTTTATTTAGAGCCTCCGAGAATGTTTTTGTGTATTTATGTGTTTGGTTCGCTGATGTGGTGGGACTATGTGGTACTGGAATTGTGTTGCGTGAGGTTACCTTCTCCTCCTGACTGGTTACACCAGTTTTGAGATGAGAGAGCTCAGCCTCCAGTTTGGCTAAATAGTTGCATCTCTCACATATATTTGAACCTGCTTGGAGGAGGAGAGGGTTGTCCGTGTACATGAGACAGTTGTAACATTGCCTCAAAATTCCCAGATTCACCAGCTGGACTGGAGAGGAAACCATTGACTGACCTTTGGACATGCTAGAGTAATATAGGGAAACTGAATTTAAGACGGACCAATAGAGGACAGGGTAATCGTAGAGAGTATAAGAGTAAGTAGTGCTTATGGTTTAATAGTGCTAACTTGTAGGATTACTTAATTGGACCAGTGAAGGGCCTTAGAATGAGAATATGGTGTTTAAATTGAGAGATAGAGCAGTTCTAAGGGAAAAAGTGAAGAACAGACTTTGTGGAGCCAGGAATAGTTTAAACCCAATTAGGTGGCGCTGCCCGCTGTTGCGCTATGCACAAAAACGCGCAAAGCCGTGCAAAAGAGGGTTTTAAGAGAGGAAGATGAAGGAGTTAGGAATTGACCCAAAATGGCCAATAAAACTACAGTTTCAAGTCAGTAACCACGCCCACAGGGGCAGGCAGGCTGCTCAATGTTTTTCACTGCCACTGATCAACAGAGAGACTTCCCTTTAGCCCAAGCAAAAAATGGCCTCCAAGAAACTTACAAACAGTTCAAGAACAGCAAGCTTGTAACTGAACTTTTTTAAATCTCAGAAAAGTGGGAAAAAAGCAAGATTTTTTTTTTTGTTTTTTTGTTTTTTTTTTTCAGAGATAGCAGAGGTTCACAAGTATCAACAATTTATAACAGTGCAGTAAATGACCCCACACAAGAGTGCTAGGCCAAAGACAGATAAAATGCAAGTTTTGAGAAAAAACGATTTTAAAAATAAGTGCAAACAGGAAATTCAGTAAACAGCTCTAGGTTGTGCTCTAAATACAGTTACTAATGCATAAATCAAGTTTAACAAGCCTGAAAATGCTCAAAATAGGCAGCTATGCAGAAATACTTAGCAAATAAACAGAGGAAAAATACTTAAAATCTTAAAAGTGGCTCCTTTCCTCTCTCAGCGTTTTCTCCTCTTGGTGGGTGCTTCACCAACAGCCAACAAGCCTGAAAAGATGCCAAAACCACGAGGCAACCAGGTTTTAAGAGAGGAAGATGAAAGAGTTAGGAATTGACCCAAAATGGCCAGTAAAACTACATTTTCAAGTCAGTAACCACTCCCACAGGAGCAGGCAGGCTGCTCAATGTTTTTCACTGCCACTGATCAGCAGAGAGACTTCCCTTTAGCCCAAGCAAAACATGGCCTCCAAGAAACTTACAAACAGTTCAAGAACAGCAAGCCTGTAACTGAACTTTTTTAAATCTCACAAAAGTGGGAAAAAAGCAAGATTTTTTTTGTTTTTTTGTTTTTTTTCAGAGATAGCAGAGGTTCACAAGTATCAACAAGTTATAACAGTGCACTAAATGACCCCACACAAGAGTGCTAGGCCAAAGACAGATAAAATGCAAGTTTTGAGAAAAAAAATGATTTTAAAAATAAGTGCAAACAGGAAATTCAGTAAACAGCTCTAGGTTGTGCTCTAAATACAGTTACTAATGCAGAAATCAAGTTTAACAAGTCAGAAAATGCTCAAAATAGGTGGCTATACAGAAAAACTTAGCAAATAAACACATTGCTATATATCTAGCTAGGCTGGCAGCCTTCACACATGGTTTCAGGAGAGCATTGTAATATGGTATACAGAAGCACAGTGTAACATGGTGAACAGGAGAGCAAGGTAACATGGTTGCAGGTGAGCAGTGTAACATGGTGTATAGGAGAGTAGCATAACCTGGTGTACAGGAGAGCACAGTAACACTGTGTGCAGTGGAGCAGTGTAACTTCGTTACAGGAGAGCAGGCTAACATGGTGTACAGGAGAGCAGTATAACACGGTGTGCAGGAGAGCAGGGTAACATGATATACAGGAGAGCAGTATAACATGGTGTACATGAAAGAAGGGGTAACATGGTGTACAGGAGAGCAGAGTAACATGGTTGCAGGTGAGCAGTGTAGCATGGTATGCAAGAGAGCAGTATAACATGGTGTGCAGGAGAGCAGGCTAACATGGTGTGCAGGACAACAGGGTAACATGGTGTACAAGAAAGCAGGGTAACATGGTTACAAGAGAGCAGGGTAACTTGGTTACAGGAGAACAGTATAACATGGTTACAGGTGAGCAGTGTAACCTGGAGTATAGGAGAGCACAGTAGCACTTCATGCAGGAGAGCAGTGTAACTTGGTATACAGGAGAGTGGGGTAACACGGTGGACAAGAAAGCAAAAAAAACTTTACAATTTCTTTCTAGTCAGAAAAGGCTTCACAGACCTGCTAAACTTAGTACATGATGTATTGAATGTGTTACTGGCTGCAGACCTTGCAGTTGTTGTTCTTTATGCAAATATGTCCTTAAAAACAATGATTTTTACCTCCGCTTATATGAATAACATGTATAACATTAGATGTTTTGTGACCTACAGAATGGAGGGCATTATACATTTAGTGCAATGTTCTTACACAGTATTTTATATACATAAAACAAAGAGAATGTTTAAGCATAGAATATCTGAACATTTAAGTGATATACTCTGCAAGAAAATTATAATGCTGTATATAAACACACATTGGTAACTTCTTTTTCTTTCGGCTGCTCCCATTAGGGGTCATCACAGCTGATCATCTGTTTCCATTTCCTCCTGTCCTCTGCATCTTATTCGGTCACACCAACCACCTGCATGTCCTCTGTCACCACATACATAAACCTTATCTTAGGCCTTCCTCTTTTCCTCTTACCTGGCAGCTGCATCCTTAGCATCCTTTTCCCAATATACCCAGCATCCCTCCTCAGCACATGTCCAAACCAACGCAATCTCACCTCTCTGGCTTTGCCTCCAAACTGTCTAACCTGAGCTAACCCTCTAATATACTAATTTCTAATCCTGCCATCCTCATCACACCCAGTGCAAATCTTAACATCTTTAACTCTTCCACCTCCAGCTCTGACTCCTGTCCTTTTGTCAGTGCCACCATCTCCAACCCATATAACATAGCTGGTCGCACTACCATCTTGTATAGCTTCCCTTTCACTCTTACTGGTACTCATCTGCCACAAATCACTCCTGACACTCTTCTCTACCCACTCCTCCCTGCCTGCACTCTCTTCTTCACCTCTCTTCCACACTCACCATTACTCTGAACTGTTGATCCCAAGTATTTAAACTCATCCACCTTTGCCAGCTCTACTCACTGCATCCTCACCATTCCTCTACCCTCCCTCTCATTTAAACACATATATTCTGTTTTAGCCCTGCTGACCTTCATTCCTCTCCTCTCTAAAGCATATCTCCACCTCTCCAGGGTCTCCACTACCTGTTCCCTACTCTCACTACAAATCACAATGTCATCTGTCAACATCATAGTCCATGGGGACTCCTGTCTGATCTCATCTGTCAACTTGTCCTTCACCATTGCAAATAAGAAAGGGCTCAGAGATGATCCTTGATGTAATCCCACCTCCACCTTGAACGCATCTGTCACTCCTACCACAGACCTCACCACTGTCACACTGCCTTTGTACAATACCCCAACTCCTCTCTAGGGACCCTGTCATATGCTTTCTCTAAGTCCACAAAGACACAATGCAACCCCTTCTGTCATTGTCTGTACTTCTCCATTAACACCCTCAGAGCAAACACTGGATCTATAGTGCTCTTTCCTGGCATGAAACCATACTTGCTGATCACTAATCCTCACCTCCACTACTCTTTTCAATAACTTCATGCTGTGGCTGATCAGTTTTATCCCTCTGCAGTTACTACAGCTCTGCACATCACCCTTATTCTTAATAATCAGTACCAATACACTTCTCCACTCCTCAGGCATCGTCTTCCACTGCCATCTCCCCTAAACACCTCCATGCTTCCACAGCTATGTCATCTGGACCAACAGCCTTTCCATTTTTCATCCTTTTTATAGCTGCACTTACTTCTGTCTTGCTAATATGTTGCACTTCCTGATTCACTATCCCCACATCATCCAACATTCTCTGTCTCACATTCTCTTCATTCATCAGCCCCTCAAATTACTCTTATCATCTGCTCAACACACTCTCCTCACTTGTAAGTATGTTTCCCTTATTATCCTTTGTCACCCTTACCTGCTGCACATCTTTCCCAGCTTGCTCCCTTTGTCTAGCCAATCAGTACAGGTCCTTTTCTCCCTCCTTAGTGTCTAACCTTTCATACAACACACATTGTACCTAATAATACAAATTTGTATGTTTTTAGGCATCGATAAAATGCAATATAAAGAAAAGGTTGGAAAACTAGATTACTTAAAACAGCAGTGGACTGTGAGGTTGAGTCAGTGGTCTTTTAGACCAGGTAATAATGACCATGTGTGACCTTTATCTTATTGTTTACATTGTTTTCAGATGTAGTGAATGGTATCAGTTAATTGACAGCATATTTTTGGTCACTAGTGGCCACTCTAATATAACATGTAGTGGTATATACTTTTCATCAAGTTAAGTTTTTTTAATTTTTGGTTATAAGCTCATATTTGTTTTTTCCATTTACATATTTTTATAATATACATTTGCTGTCAATATTTATCACATTTAGGAATATTTTTATGCAAAATATTTCATATGGTTCTTAAGCTATTGGGTCTATGAAATTACTTTCACTTGTTTATTACAACAAACTGTTTAACTTTGCACTTTTTTCTTCACTAAATTATATGGTTATTAAGCTGATCATATGTTATATAGAAGTATTAAGGTCATTTTTGAGGTGATTTAATAACCTTAACACTGCTTTGTTGATGTTTTTGGCTTATAATGTTATCAATATGAGACAGCTGGCTTATAAATATTTGGTGTTCAAATTTTTTTTCATATGTTATTGATGAAGATGGGGCATCAAAGCCAGGTTAATGACATTGATCTTATATTACAGAGTGGAATAATAAAGGATTTGCATAATCTTACTTCCAGTTTGTTTTTGTCTGTATGTGTTGAGCTGTTTGTTGTTTACTTGGTGATTACAGTAAGCCAGTTCATAACATTCCAAGTTGTCTGTTGTGCATGCATGCTTGCTTCTCCTTCCATTTATTTGGCTGTCATTGCTTGGCACACTCCATGCATGCCCATGTCTCTTTGTTTTGAGTTGCTGGTTCCCTGGATTTGAACCACTTATATCATGCTACTGTTATAGGGCTCTTATGACTTTTTTCTTCTTGTTTTCACCCTAGTGTGTCAGTGCCTGTTCGCAAAGGTATTTTCCATCTGAACTAGATATTTCATCTGAATTCCAATACAGGATTGTCAAGAGTCCAAGTATTTTGAGCAATCCCTTCAACCAAATAATTTTATTTTATAAACAAAATAAATCCAGTTCCAAAATCTCCTTCTTGAAAAAAAAGAGACTGACTCCAGATCATTCCTTTTATATGTTTTATTGGGATAAATGTTGTCCTTGTAGAGTTCTTCACATCCAGTTCTAAACTTTCAGTGGTCATGTTGCATAGTACACTGTGGGACAATCCAGTTCCACCTAATTGGCCTTTCAACTTCTCAGAATTAAGACCTCTGATAAAATGTTAGACCCATCCTCATTTGCATGGGGGTGTTTATAAGAAGTGCTTGATGAGCTCTTGGAAATCTTATGTGCTATTAAACTTTGTTATTGACTAATCCTCTAGTACCTTAAAATCTGTCCTTTTTATGTATAAATTCAAAAGCAATCAATTGTATACGTGTGGCTACCAGACTGAAGTTTACAAAATGATTTACAGACATGTTTGTGGTCAACAAACATTATTATGTTGTTTCAACACATTATTTGCCTGTTGGCTATGTGATCAGGTGTTAATTTCAGATTATTGTATCTTGATTATAATTTTCATTTTCAATTTTTACGTTTACTGATATTAAGATCTATTCACTATATAGCATGCTTTTATACTACCAGAACAACAAAAAGCAACCTCCCTTATCATTTAACAGAGCCTGTTGGTGGGTCTGGTTAACCTACAAGAAATTTACCTTGCTTGTCTCAATCTTCTTCAAATCCCGAGTCAACCTATGAATCTCACAGTGGTCACATTGTACATTAAATGTACAGAGGTGAGTTCAAAATAGTGCACAGAAGACATTTAGTAATAGTCATGTTATTTCAGACTGTAGTAGGAAAGGTAAAACAATAATGAAGAAGTAAAAATGATGAGAAGGCACCAAAAAGTCATAATAAACTTGATTTTTAATCTAACGCTCTCTAGGAAAAGTTTACCTTTGAGTGTGAATCTCTATCAGATTACTGGAGTAGTGACCCAGACAGTTATATGGAAGATAACACAGTAATACAGGAGTAAAAAATGATGACATGAACCCACATACAGTAAACTTGACTAGCAGAATTCCAGAGAAGTGTCCCTAGCAGTTGTAGGGAGCTAAACCAATGATATAGGAGTAAAAAGTGAAAATCTAAATCCACATGTAGAAAACTTGACTCCAAATATTATTCCCTGATGGAAATGTGATTGTATGGATGTCTAACAGAGGCCATGGATTTTTTTTCTTGGTAAAACAGTTTGTGGTTTACGCTCCATAATTGTAGTACACTTATAATGGAACAACTGGTGTTTACTCCAGGGGTGTTGTATGAGTCAAACTTGCTGCTCCTTTTTTCCAGGAGCATATTTTTGTTGCATCCATGGGCCCAAATTCTACACAGTCCAGGATATGGAAACAGTAGGTGGAATGCCCTTCTTTGTCTGTTCTGTGTTTAGCAAGTGCATTCCTGTGGCTTTTCAGTCTAATGGTGTGTAATGCAGATTTTCAGGTTATTAATTGTCTTCCCACATAAACAACATTTACATTTTAGACACTGTGCCACATAAACCACTCTTTCAGTGTAGCAGTCACCCCTGATTTTGCTGTGTACTTCTGGTCCATGCTAGGGCAGTTGAAGTGGTCCACTCCACTCATGAGACTGCAAAACCTGCATTGCTGTCCTTTCTCCATTTTTTTTTCAGTTCAGGGAAGGCACTGATCTTCCTTTCTTAAATGTAAAACCTGTGTCTGGTTTAAGGTCCCAGCTATGGGTCTGTTATTATCTGTTATTATCCAGCTTTCAGTGATGGCTGTGATGATTTCTTTATGGTCTGTTGTAAATATTATGGCCATGTTAATTTTCTGGCCTCACTTTTAGGACTAAGGTGGGTTATTTTGAAATTGTTGTGCCATCTGCTGACTGGGTTAAGCAGGAAGGGTCATTTCAAGTTCTTTATTAGTTCCACTATGCTTTTTATCATCTTGATTTCTCACCCCTAACTAGGATTTTTTTTCTGAGCTTGTTTAGGTTGTGTAGAAAGTTTGTAAGTTCTTTTGAGACCCTTCTGCTGCACTTGCCCTGTGACTTTATGACATTGCATTTTGTTATCTTGGGGTGCATACTGAAACCATGCAGCAGAAGGTTATCCCTTGTGGACTTCTAGTGTAGATTGTTGGAGGGATCCTGTTTCCCTGTTCTTGCTGACACTGAGATCTGGAATCCATGCAGTATTCTGGCTGTCATTTGTTGTAAGTTTCAAGAAGTATGTCAAGCTTCTTATATGGAAGTAGAAGTCTTTCAGCTGTTTTCATCTCCATTCCAGTCAATGAAAATATCATCAATAACAGAGATCACAGGCCATGTATTGGAACAATGTGAGAAATAAACTATGTAAACTATGCCTTCCTCTCTGCTAAAGCAACACTAGCCATGACTGCCCCCATAGAGATTTCTGTGGGCTGATGGTACAATTTGTCATTAAACTTGAAGAACTAGTTTTGCAGCAGTAGCTGGAGACATTTTGTACTTGGTTCCATTTCTCCGGGGGGGGGGGGGGCAGTGTATTTGGTCAGTGCCTCCTCCACTGCTTTGATGCAGTAGTTGTGAAATAAAATGGTGTGAGGGCTTCTACATTGATTACAACAAGTTCAGTTTCCGGGTGTATTCTGGTATCTTTGATTTTCAGAAGAAAATCAATAGTGTCCAGAATATATGATCTAGCTTTAGCTACAAGAGAGTTTATTGAAACCTTGGGGTAAATGGATATGAACTCAGTTATCAAGCCTTCCTTTGCTACCATGGATCTGTATGAGGGATCAATCCACTAAGCACTTGTTATTTCACCTATTTATGCCCCACAATCTCTCCACACTCCTGTTTCCTTTCCTATATTTTTTTCTTTGTGGCAGTTCTAATAATTAGCCATCTCTGTGGCTCCCTCCTTGCTCACCTTTTGAATTCCAGCACAGGTCATCTCTTCCTTTTGTCATTTCAGTCCCTCTGCTGCATTGCCATTGTTCTACCCTTCTGGATTTGTAGATGTTTCATTCTAAGCTGCCCTTCTGACCCTATTGCCGTCTGATAACATATGCTTTTTGCTGAAGTCTTCTGTGGCACACCAGGTCCGTTTCAGAGCCTGACAGCTCCGGTAATAGAAACGCCTAATGTAATAGTCTCCATTTCCATCCCTTGACTTCTTGCACTGGGTTTCTTTGGATGTTTGAACTTCTCATACATTTACAGTATATGATGAAGCTCCACACTGTTTCTTGGGTATTAAAGGTGAGATTTACTTTTTAGCCACTAGGACACTAATGTAATTTGTAAACATTTTGAAGCCTACGGTCATAGTGTGTTTCTGCAGCCAATATAGATTTTTTTCTGGAAGAGTAAGTTAGAAAACATTAGTTAATATCTTCATTAGTCTGCCATCCTCAGCCCTTATCCTTTGTCTTTCGTTCTTTACTAGCTATTCCTTTGTCCTAAAGGTATGCATCTTGTATAGCACATGTCTGAGGAGCTTCCTTGACTTTAATTTCTCCCTGCTGTTTACAACTGCTTTATTGCTTTTACCAGAGTTCTTGGGAATAACAAGAGGCTCAATATTCAGTCTGTGATGTGGTTTGTCTGGCAATTGTTTCGGAACTTCTTTTATTCCACTCATCCTTCGGTCTTCCAACTTGGCTAATGTGTTTTGCTGTCCAGCCACTGTTTCAGTACCAGCTCTTGAAACCATTGCCATCAGCCTGTCCATTGCCTCCATAGTATCCTGTTTTTACTGGTTAGAATTTGTTTTCACTGTAATAGAAGGCCTGGATTCCCTTATTACTGTGCAGTTTTCAGTTCTATTTTATTTATTTTCTTTCCCCCCTGAGGCTTTCTCATCATTTCTGGTTCTGACAGCCATCTTGTTGGAACTCCTCCAGCATACTTCCAAAGCCTTCAGCTTTCAGCTCAGACAGCTGCTTCCAACTAATCTACAGTAACATCTTGGCCACATTTTCATACAAAAGATACAGAGTTATGATGCGTGCAAGTACCAGCACCTTCGCCTTTGGCCAGCATCCTGCAGTTTGCCCTCTATGACTTCTCAGGCTGCTGTCCTCCCCCTACCGAACTTATCCTAGAGTCATTATAAATTACAATCCATCTGCTCATTACTGCCAGTATGTTAACTGACCCTCTCAGTATCCTTTTGGGAAGAATCAGTGACCTTACACTATATGTGCCTAGAAAATAGGTGCCAATTTAATGGAGATCTTCCATTACTAGATTATCAATACAGCAGATAAATACCTGACCTAGACACCAGCTCATTCCCTACTAGAAGGATTAATAGTATATGAGGGCCTGTTATGTTGATGAGAATATGAGAAGTTCAGCATAAATCATCCTCATCACATGCCTCTGTAGTCAAACTATGAAAATATTAATGATGAATGATTCAGTCCAAGTAGAAGTCACGTTTGTCAAAGCCTAGCAATCTATATAGGCCAGTGACAGTTTGTGTATCATAATTTAAATAGATGCATTACCTGAAATGTCAATATATTTAGTTGAAAGAAAAACATTATCATTAGTAAAACTGAAAATGTCAGATAAAGCTATCTTATTAAAATCAAAGTGGGAGCATGAATGCATCCTAAATACCAATCAGTGGACTGCTTTCCCATTCCATTAATATTATAAACTGAAGTTCCTGATATTGCCATATCAGATACCTACCTATCCTCACTGAGTAAAGAGAATACAGTGATGCTACTGTTCTCTGGGATGACAGATACGGTAAATTAAAGTGTAATAAAAACTATGGGGATCCCAAATCTATCAGAAATTAAACAAACTCCAAATGAGGAAAATATCAGTGAATCCAGTGATTCAGCTTTATCTGTACCCTTCTGTGGTTCATCTATGTTGGAACCGCTCAAAAAAGCTAGGAATCAAGAATGAAAGTTGACTCCGCACATTGCAGCAGTACCCCCAGTATGAATGTTGGCTCGGCACATTGCAGTAACACCCCCAGAATGAATGCTGACCCTGCACATTGCAGTAACACCCCTGGAATGAACACTGGCTCAGCACATTGCAGTATCTCCCCCAGAATGAATGTTGACTCTGCACATCACAGTAGCTCCCCTAGAATGAATGTTGACTCCACACATTGCAGTAGCACTCCAGTCTTCCTCTTCCTGATAACTCACTGATCTTGTTAGCTGCTGAATTAATGCATTTAGCATTTCATGCTGTCCTATGTCACATTATTAACAAGGTATTACTGTTACGTTGATAGAATCTCATTGTGATCCTATCTTAATACGGTCTGGCAGCTGTTTTTATTTTGCTCCCTACCTGTCTGTATCTGACAGCTTTGCAGCTATTTCCATGCTCAGAGATGGATTTGTACCAATGCCAGCAAATGTCAAATGCATAAATGCACTTTCTCTCAGTACATGTAATTTCTTCCTGCACTGTAAACTATTCACATTTCTGCATTTGCTTTCATCAGTAAAAGGTTTTAGTGTTTACCTGTGCTTTGGATATTCTTTTGTGCATTCCTAAATTCATCTTATATGTAAAGCCATGGAAATTATCAATAGTGCTATAGTAAACCTCCAGACACTGGACCCAACCAAGTTTGGTTTTGTCAAGAGCAGATCATGCCTACTCAGCTTTGTGGACATCTTTGAGAAGGTCACCAAAGCAATGGATGAGGGCAAAATGGTTCACACTGCCTACCTTGACCTGGCCAAGGCATTTGGCACAATACCCCACTCGGGCATTGTTGACAAACTCAAGAGGTTAGGTATAATGAACCTGGGCATCTTGGGGCAATGCAGCAATTGCCTCATGTACACATACAACCCTCTCCTCCTACCACCCAATACTACAACCTGTGAGAGATGCACTTATATAGCCAAACTGGAAGCAAAGCTCTCTTCAACCAAGACTGGCCTAGACAGTCAAGAGAAGGTAAACACTTGTACGACAGCACACTCATCACATAGTCCCTCAAAACCTACACCACCAAAACACACACATAGAAACACAAAACACACACCTACATTTGTGGAGGCTCTCAATAAAAATCTACCCAAGCAACAGGGACCTCCAAAGCAGAAACGCAAGCAACCTCCACCCCCCCCCCCCAACACAACCCAAATGACACCTAGCCCACAAACTCAGTGTGCCACTCATCCACAGCCCATAAGGCATAACAACGTACCCAACACTCTAGTCATAGGTGACTCTATAGTCAGGCACACTGATGGTCCACTCACCAGGCTAAACAAGGAGAAAGTTACTGTCAGCTGCCTGTTAGGTGCCAGGATCCGCCACATAATGCACACACTCAGGTCACTCCACAACAAGTACAAATATGACTCTGTCATTGTCCATGTTGGTGTGAATGACCTGAGATGTACCTCCCTGGACTACATGAAAAGAGACATGGAGGAGCTCTCCGATCTTGTAGCCCAGGCAGGTATGACCCTATCCCTGAGTAACATCCTGCCAAAACCCAGAATTATACCACAGTACAAGGACAAAATGATTGACTTCAACAATTGGCTAAGCTTCTGGTGCCATTCTAAAGGAATCCAGTATCTGTCTGCCTGGGATGACATGATCGACAAACTACAATGCTTTTCCAGAGATGGCCTGCACCTGTCGACCTTGGGATTCCGGATACTGGCTAAGGCTCTTGCCACCCCATAGTGCCTTTTTTAGGCAAGGTTCAAATGACAAATTTACCACCGTAACAGTTACAAGCAAGAAAAATCTGAGGGTAATGCTACTTAATCCTAGAAGTCTAAACCTCAAAATGCACTCACTCGAGGCACTCCTTAAAATGGAGAACATTGACATCTGTGCAGTGACAGAGACCTGGTTCAAGGCTCCAGAGAGCACCCCTGCATTACCAGGCTATAATTCATACCACACCTTTTGGCCACCTAACCTGGACCAAAACACTAAAGTCAGAGGAGTGTCTATATTCATTAAGGATATCCACACCTCCAGGCTAGTTGCTCAGCATAATACATCTGAGATTATCCAAGTGCAACTAACTCTGGGCAAGACCGCAATCCAAATTGTAGCTTGCTACAGATCCCCCACCATACCCCAGGATTCCCACTCCTCATTTCTTGATACACTGGAAAATATTAGAGTACCAAATAACACCCTAAAAATGGGCAATTTTAACTACCCCACCATTAACTGGGAAAACTACTCATGTACCAGCTCTTGTGCTCAACATTTTCTGGAATTCATAAATTCCAACAACTTGGATCAACTTATCCACACCCCAGCAGGGGCAGCAATATCCTAGACCTGGTCATTCCCAATATGGGCAACTGGTGTTCCACACCAGAGGTCAGTTCCTTGTTGGTCAGATCCGACCACAAGCTAATCACCCTAGACATCCACATCCCACTCCAACCCCCCATTAGGGAAACCACCATAAAAAAAGTCTCCAAAGCCAACTTCACACTTCTTAAGACAGAAGTGGCAAACTTCACGACACCCATGCTGACAGACAATAGAGGTATGACTGCTGAATTCTGTACAAATGCACTTTATAAGTACTTACATGAGTGCATGGATCATGCAATCCCTAAGAGAACCAAGATGCTATCCTCTAAAAAAGGAAGCCAATCTGGTGGTCCCCTGCCATAAACAAACTCTACAACAGAAGAAAGAAACTGCTGCAAAAAAGAGTAAAATCCCATGACAGGAGAAACTCTGTGGTCAGCCTCAGTAAGAAGCTGAGATCCCTCATAAAATCCTCCAAAGCTAGTTACGACAACAAAATTGCCACTGATGCTAAAGATAACCACAAAGCATTCTATAGCTATGTCAAGAATCTCACTGGCAACACTCAAATTTCCTCTGAGTTACAGCACAATGCCACTAAATATACAGAACCAACTGATATTGCCAACATCCTGGCAGATAGGTTCAGTGCTAACTTTACCCCTCTTTCATCCCCTAAAGGGCCCATCTCTATACTGGAAGAATGCAAAGTTCCTGTAATCACGGCTGCACAGGTAAAAAACACACTCTCCAAAGCCAAGAACACAGCATCCATGGGACCTGACAACATCCCAGGCTGCGTTCTAAATGAACTACAGAATGAACTGGCACCCTATCTAAGTACCATGTTCAATCATAGCCTCACCTCAAGCTTTGTGCCCACTGAATGGTGCACAGCAACGGTTATCCCACTCCACAAAGGAGTAGCCACCACGGGCCCTGGGAACTACCGCCCCATCAGCCTGACGAGCCTGGTCTGCAAGGCTATGGAACATATCATTATGGAACTTATAAACAATGACACTGGTAATCTCCAAACTCTGGACCCCACCCAGTTCGGGTTTGCAAAAGCCAATTCATGTCTCCTAGACCTGATAGACTTCTTTGAAGCGGTCATCAAAGCTGTAGATGACAGTACGGAGGTTCACACAGCCTATCTAGATCTCGCCAAGGCTTTCAACACCATTCCCCACTCTGGAATTATAGATAAACTCACTAAACTAGGTATAAATCCCTATGTCACAAGATGGGTTGCTCACTGACAGAACCCACACTGTGAAAGTAGCAGACTTTAAATCCAACTTCAGACCAGTGACAAGTGGAGTACTACAGGGTTCAGTCCTGGGTCCTCTCCTGTTTGGTATCTACTTCTCTGAAGTACAGGCTAAGACAGAAGGTTTTTGGCTAACAAAGTTCGCAGATGACTGCAAACTAGGAGCAAACTAGGAGCCATAATCAAAACTCCTAATGATGTGGACATCCTACAAAAGGGCATCACTGAGACAGATGCCTGGTGTCAAAGCCATGGCCTCAAGCTCAATGCCAAAAACTGTATTGTCACCCCTTTTTGTACCTATGAACTACCACATAGGCGATAGTCTACTTAACATTGAAAGTGAGATAAGAGACCTTGGGACACAGGTGGACAGTAGTCTCTCCTTTGATAATCACATCGCCACAGTAGTCAGGAAATCCTTCTGTGTGGCACACCTCATCACAAAAGGTTTCTCATCCAGGAAAAAAGAGGTCATTGTTCCCCTCTACTCATCACTCATTAGACCCATTATAGAGTACAATGCCCCTTTTGGTATGTACCTCACAAGATATCTACAACAACTGGAAAGGCTGCAGAAATACCTCACAAAGAGGATAACCAGCCTCAAACAAATGCCCTAAGCAGACCGTCTCAAAAAACTCCAGCTTTACTTTGTTGCATATCCCCTACTCAGAGGCGATCTCTGCCTAACATACAAAGCTATGTCAAACCCGGAGATGTTGGACATGCTCCACTTAAAGAAATCCCAATCCCTCCAAGCTACACACTCTAGGGACCTAAACCTTTTCACCACAATAAACAGAACAGGCTGGACGTATAGATTCCTGTCCCAGAGACTTCCCATTCTCTGGAACAAACTAACTATCTATATCAAACAAAGCTCCTCATTAGCACTCTTTAAGAAAAATCTTGATGATTGGATGGGAGATAGGAAATTCACCCCAGGGATCATTTTTGTGGCTCTGCTTGACAGGGGCACAGGAAAATAATTTTCTTGGGTGGCAAAAGCTAGAGTACCGTTTGGCTAGGCTTATATAGGCCCTAGGGCCAATAGCCTAGTACCTACCTATGAACCTATAAACTCGTATGTCAACCAGTGGATAGCCAACTGCCTCATAGACAGTACCCAGGAAGTTTGAAATGTGGAGTCTACAAAGAGGCCAGTCAGAAGTGGAGTCCCACAGGGGTCAGTCCTTGGACCACTCCTTTTTGTCATGTACTTCTCTGAAGTCAAAGCCAATGTGAACGGTCTCTGGCTGACTAAAATTGCAGATGATTGCAAATTAGAAGCTGCCTTTGAATCCCACACTGACACAAATGTTCTCCAGGAGGGGCTGGCACAGACAAACAACTGGTATCCGAGCCATGGACTAAAACTAAATGCCAAGAAATGCATAATAGTATCCTTCGGGAAATTATCCACCCCTGGTAACTATCATATTAACAATACACCACTTAGAGCTGACCCAGTAGTCACAGACTTAGGGACACACATAGATAGTAATCTAGCCTTTGTCCATCATGTGTCTACAGTAGTGAGGAAATCATTCTATGTTGTGCAACTTATAAACAAAGGTATGGCATCTAAGTCCACTGTATTCAGCATTCATCAGACCTTTCATTGAGTACAATGGCCCCTTTGCTATGTACCTAACCAGGTATATCCAACAATTGGAACATCCACAGAGGTTCCTCACTAAAAGAATATAGGGTTTAAGTAAAATGTCCTATGCAGACTGCCTCAAGGCTCTATCCCTGTATTCTGTCTCATACAGGCTTGTGAGGGGAGATCTATGCCTGACATACAGGGCATTGTCAGACACTACTCTGATGAATCTCCTGCATATCCGCAAAACAAACAGCACCAGAATTACCTGCTCTAAGCGCTTGAACCTTGCCTGTGATTTAAATAGGATCTGCTGGAGAGACAGCTATGTATCCCATAGACTACCATGTCTATGGAACAGGCTGCCCATCCATGTGAAGCAGAGTTCCTCCCTTACCCAATTCAAGTGCAGCTTGGGCAATTGAATGGGGAACATGAAATTCATCCCTGGTGTGGCACCTATGTCTCTAATGGACACAGGTAACCTGTAAGTGGTTCATCTCCCAGGCCCATGCTAACACTTATCAAGGGTATCAGAACTTGTCAGAGATTTGCGATGCATGGCTAGGCTTAAAAAGGCCCTTGTATTCATTAGCCTAGTAAACAGCTATGAACCTATGAACCTGTAAAGAAAAATGTGGGGGGGGGGTCCTAAAGGACTAGCAGAAGGGGCTGTTGCAACTCCTGGCAGGTAAACCAGAGTCTCTGTAAAATGTTCGATCTTATAATTGTCTGAAACATCTTCAGGATTGGAATCAGAGGTAGGAACACACTCTGGAATGGAAACAACATTTGGTTCACTCTGAGATCTAGAGTCTGTGTCATTAAAACAATGTTGTGATGATGATTCTGATACAGGAAGTAAATGCCTGCGATTTCTTCTGTACTCCATCCCTCAGATTTTACAAGGTAGGATCTCGGCTTGGAACATATACCTGTAACTTGACCAATCAGGTCAAAACCTTTTGCCGTTTGTATTCTCACTATTTCTCTTTCCCACAACGGATGAAGAATCTGCTCAATTTGTCATAACTGGACTTCTGGATAGAAAGTTTCTTGAACAGTTGAGCCTTTTATGGTTCTGTTGTTCTTAGCATTAGGCTTTAATAAATTGGAACTAATAGGTAGCGTTGTTCTGGTTTGCATGGAAATAACTCTTTGAGCAGGTGAGCCAAGAATATCATCAGGGGGTATGTTTCTGAGATTAAGTAAATGTAAAAAGACATTGGTATTATCATGCTTTGACCTTTCAAGTAATTGCTTTGCACTCTGCACTGCAGAGCATTCAACTGTGGGTATTCAGGACTGCTAGTGACATGTACATTTCTGAAATAACTGATTAGTAAATTGAGTATCATTGTCAAAGATAACTTTGTGTGGACTACCATGGACTGAGAAGTGACGTTTCAACTTTGTAATAATAGAAGTGGATGTTAGGTTAGGTAGTAAGTCAATCTCAAACCAGTTCAAATAAGAATCCACCAATACTAAGTAGTGTTGATTGTTCCACTCAAAGATATCAGTGGCTACTGTCGACCAAGGTAGTTCAGGGACTTGAGTTAGTTGAAGTGGTTCTCTTTTGAAATGCAGTCTAGAACTATTGCATACTGAATAAGAAGAATGTAACTTATCAATGTCTCTCAGTAATGAAGGCCAAAATACTAATTCTCTCATTCTACTCTTAGTGGCTGCAGAACCTGGGTGACCACAGTGCAAAATCTGTATATATTCTTGTTGTAAGGAAGCAGGAACACCAGTTTTAGGACCTTTGAAAATAATGCCATCCTCCATCAACATTTCATCTCTGTAAGGAAAATAGGTTTGCACTTGAGGTGGTACACTAGATTGCTTTTACAGGCATCCAACATTAATGTAGTGATTGAGCTTTTGCAAAACTGGGTCAGTCTTTGTGTGATCTCTTAACACATCAAGCTTAGCGGTAGAAAAATGACACATTGCCATCAAGTCAAAGTCAAAATTCTCTGCGTTTAGCTGTTCTGTCATATTTCTGGGTGATCTGGATAACGTATCAGCCAGACAGAGTAGTTTGCCTTTTGTATTGACCGTTTTGAAGTTGTACTTTTGTAATATGAGCATCATTCTTTGTAATCTTGCTGGAGCGGAATGCATAGGCTTTTTTAGAATAGTAACTAGAGGTTGGTGGTCAGTTTCAATCTGAATAGCTTGACCATAAATGTAATCATGAAACTTGGAACATGCAAAAAGTTCTTTCTCAATTTTACCATACTGCATCTCAGTTTGGGTAAGTGTTCTAGATGCATTGGCTACTGGTTTGCCCTCCTGAAGTATAACTGCACCAAGACCAATTTTTGAAGCATCACAGGAAAGAATGACTGGTTTGTTCACATCATAGTATCTTAATGCTGGCGGGGTGGCAATTTTCTGCTTGAGGTCTTCAAATGCCTTCTGCTGGTGGTCCAACCATGACCATGCAACATTTTCTGTGCATCATCTCTCTTAAAGGTGCTGTCAGCTCACTAAAGTCTGGTAAAAATGTGCCTAAATAAATGCTGTAGAGCTTGGATATTGTCTGGTGCTGACATCTCAAGGATAGCTGCTTGCTTAGTCGGACCTGGTCTCAAGCCAGAACTGGTAAAAATGACCTACATATGTAACTTCTGGAAGCCTGAATTTGCACTTCAGAGGACTGAGCTTCAAGTTTACTTCAAGTGCTCTGTCTAGAACTCTCTTTAGGTTTCTGTAATGCTCTGCTTCACCATTGCCTCCAACCAACAGATCATCTACTATTATGGCACAAGGATAACCTGAAAACATTTGCTTCATTGCACGCTGAAAGACTTCACTTGCAGAATTTATTCCAAATGGCATCCTTAGGAATCTGCATCTGCCAAACTGGGTAGCAAAAGTGGTTAGTAATGAGAATTTGCGATCAAGCATCACTTGCCAAAATTTACTTTTTTGCATCCAAGATAGAAAAACACTGACATTTAGTATTAGGGCTGTGACCTCTTTGACTGTGCGCATTGGATGATGCAGTATCTTCATTGCTTTATTCAAATCTTTTGGGTCAATACATATTCTGATTTCATCTGAGCCTTTTTTGTGAGCTGCTACCATAGACGAGACCCATTCAGTTGGTTCTGTAACTGGACAAATTACACCTTGCTGCACCATTTTATCCAGCTGAGCCTTGACTTTATTCTGCATAGCTATAGCAACTTTTCTTGCTGGTCTGGCCACTGGAGTGACCTCTGGGTCTAAGTTCATGGAATACACAACTGGAAGTTAACTAACTTGTCATTGAAAACATCGGCATACTCTGTGAAAATGGCTTCAGAAAAATTTGGAATTCGGAGATGCACTTATGTGATGAACTTCTTTTGTAAAAGAAAGCAGATTCATTCTCAAACTATCTTTGAGACCTAATAAAGACTGTACTGGCCTTTGGACTACATAGAATAACAAGTTGTAACAATTGCATCACTGAGCCTTCGGTTTGAATTTTTTCACCTCCATAAATAACAAGTTTCGCACTACTGGCCACATTGTGTTGTTCATTAGTTCTCACTCTTGCAAATTTGTCTGCTGATATAACATTACACTTTGAACCAGTATCTACTTTAAGCTCTGTGGATTTACCATTGATCCGGGCAGTACAAAACACTTTGCTCTTTGCCAATAATTCACTGATCAGCTCTTTCACCAATCACTGATACATCATCTTTATAGACAGTAGACTGCTGGGTCTCTACTTGATCAACTTGCTTTCTTGTGTGACCTTTCTTTACAACTGTGTGAGGTTTACTTGATTTGCAAAACGTTTGAAAATGGTTCCATTTTTTACACTTGTGACATTGCTTACCAAATGCTAAGCATTTCCTTCTTTTAGATTCATGATTTGCACTACAATTGCGACAGTTAACAATAAAGCTAGACTTGGGTGTTGCTGATTCATGCTTGTACTGCACTGAGAATGCTCCTTAAATTGAACTAGCTTTAGAACTTGCTGGAAAGCTATGAGGTTTCCTTGGTGAGTCAGCAGGGGCTGTGGCTGCCATGTGATTAAGCCTACTTCTGTTTGCCACATGTTGCATGCTATCTACATTTGCTCTGGAGCCTGCTGAAACCATGTTCTTGTCACTTGCAAGCATACTTGTGTGTTTTTCTGTCACTTCATGGATTTGACAAATCTCTATGGCTTTACTCAAAGTTAAATCACTATCACAAAGCAAGATCTTTCCCAAAGCAGCACTATTAATACCACACATGAGCCTGTCCTTTATTAACTCATCTTTTAAATCACCAAACCGATATGTTTTAGCTTTGTTTTTCAGGTCAGGTATATACACTGCAAACGCTTCCCCTGGTTCCTGATCTCGCATGTAAACCAAATGCCTCTCTAATATAATGTTTGGCTGGGGGTTACACATCTCTCTGAAAATGCACTTCAAACAATCGGGATCTTCCCTTGAATCAGCCCGTACAACAATATGATGATTTTCACCTTCTCCTTCATGTACTGCTGGTGTATACAGAAATGAACACCCTTTTTCTATGACCTCTGACCCAGCTAGGTTTAACAAAATGAATGCCTTGGTGTGTGCATCCTTATCTAAATAAGCTGCTTGTATAAAAATATTGTACTCTTGCTAAAATATTCTCCATTTCTCTACAATATTCTGATCAAATACAAGTGGTAAGGGCTTTTGAAATCCATCTGCCATATTAACACATACCGGTGAAGGGTTTTTCAAATAAGTATGAGCACATGCACATACACACATGCCGGTATTTTATGCCAGTATTTGTAACTTTGCCCAATAGCACAACAAGCCTCTGTACAACTGAACTTTGCAAAATAAGTTTCTGTCAGGCACTGTAATACTCTTGAAATTGTTGTATTGCAAGAAATCACCTCATATCAGTGCAAGAAACATATATATCAAACAACTGCATGATGTAAGCCTCTGTATAACTGGACTTTGTGAAGTAAGTCTCTAGGGCACTGTAACACTCTCAAAATTATTGTCTTCCTAAAGTAATTTATCAGCATTTTAAGAAACATTTCAAATAACTTCACGATGCAAATGAACTGGGCAAGAGAAGCTCAGAGTCAATAACATTTTGAAGTAATTACATTTTGCGAATAAACTGTACACAGTATACTGAAATTTTCCCCACAATGGTGATACCTTGCTAGGCAGATCTTTACAGTGCAAGAAACACTGTAATGGTGGCACTTTGTGAACAGACAAACCCAGCACAAGAAACTTTTCAAAATGTCTATACGTTGACTATACTTCATGAAATAGTTGCACTTTTCTTCAGAATATATACACAATAATTAACACACACTCTAAGCACTTTTACACACTTTGAGATACTTTGAATAACTTTAGTTATGTCCTTGATACAATATGAAGCTGCAGTTATGCCAACACACAGCACTTTGCTAAAAAACAGTCACCTTGCTTTATTTATGCTTAATATGCCCTTTTTGCCCTTATTACATTTGTTTTGCTCATTTAATCTCTTTATATGCCCTTTGTAGTTTTTTGTGCTTGTTTTACTCTAAACATGCCAGTTTTGCTTTAAACATGCTCGTTTTACTTTTCTAATTGCTTTGTCAAATGTCATTATTTTAAACATTTCCCTTAGTTAAGAAGCCTTTTGTGCCTCCTGTGTTCAATAATGCAGTTTGTGCCGTTGTAATGCTTCATTTTACCTTTTTTATAAAACAAGTAGCTCTTGTGTATTCTCATTACCTTTGATTATTTTCGGGCTCTTTTTCATGCTTGTTTCTCTTAGTTTACCTTCACTGTCATCTCTGCACCTCACGTCTCCAAATATTATTCTCTGCGATCCCGGTTCTGACACCATGTCTCTCTCCTACTTTGAACACAGTAGAAGAGTCTTTGTGGGTTCTGTTCAAGTAGCTTTATTTTATACAAACACATCACGACAGAAGTTTACTGACTTTAACTTAAGTAACTTATGTACAAACTAACTGCTGGAATCATACATGCTTACTCTCTTGCTGCTCCCTGAAAATGGCACTAGGAATGGCACATGCCTTACATTTATACATGCATGCTATATCTTTGACATGTTTCTTAAAGACACAGCACACAGCACATACACTGATCTACACTTTACATAATTTAAATTTTTTAACACCATAATTATGCTCTAAAATCCTATCTTTGATGAAATGCATTGTAGACCGTATAAACCTACAGGCAAGTAGAATGGCACAAGAATGGCAAGTCCCTACACGATCTGAAATTCTGTTATTAATAGTCAGTTGTTGTCTATAGCATAGCTGCTACATCCTGTTTCTAGGTGAAATATAGAGTTTAATTTCTATGCTGACTGCAAAAGCAGCAATTTAATCTACCTGGCACAATGCTCTGCATGTAGCAGTTTTTATGTAAGCAAGACAAATCATACCCTCAAAGATAGGATTTTAGAACATAATTATGATGTTAAAAAATTGAAATGATGTAATGCTTTGGCAAAACATGACAATTTGGACAGACATTATTTTAAATTTGCTGTATTAGAGTTGATTGGTTTGAGTTTGAGGGAGGGGATTCAGTTAATAGAAAGGAATTTAATGATTTTAGATGGATTTTGCATTTGCAAGCAGGCACGAGATCTGGCTTAATTGACAGTGTTTCTTTAAATCTGGCTTTGAAGTCATGTGACCTTTTTCATTGATTGTATTGGTTTAGTATATATTTAAATTATGAATGTTTTAATGGAGTGTTCATGGTCTGAAGAAGTGGCTTGTGCCATGAAATTTTACTTAATTAAACACTGACTTTTGTTTAGCTATGGTGGTCTATTTTCTTTTTTATAGGTTCATAGGTTTATACTAGGCTATCTGCCCTAAGGCATTTATACGCCTAGCCCAAAGTTTTGTGGCTTACGCCACCCCTTATGTTAAAAAAATACTGTGCCCATTAGTTTGTTGTGCCTCTGTCCAGCAGTGACACAGAGATGATTCCCGGGGTAAACCTACGATCTCCCATCCACCGGTCAAGATTTCTCTTGAACAGAGCCAGCGAGGTGCTCTGCCTCGCATGGACTGGGATTTTATTCCACAGCATAGGGAGTCTCTGGGTGACAAGTCTATCCCTCCAGCATGTCCTATTTATATCCGTGCTAAGGTTTAAGTCACTTGCTCTAGTGGATCTGGTAGATTTGGATTTTTTGAGGTGGAGCATGTCCATTAATTCCGGGTTGGACATGGCCTTGTATGTCAGGCACAGGTCACCTCTGAGCAGGCGGTATGCGACTGAATAGAGCTGGAGTTTCTTCAGTCTGGCAGCATATGACAGCTTTTGGAGTCCCTTTATCCTTTTGGTGAGGAACTTTTGGGGTCTCTCCAATTGCTGCAGGTGTCGGGTGAGATACATCCCGAATGGGGCATTGTACTCGATCATTGGTCTGATAAGTGAAGAGTACAGGGGAACAATGACCTCACTTGATCTGGATGTGAATCCCTTCATGATCAGGTGGGCAATGTAGAAGGTCTTTCTAACCACTTTAGCAATGTGAGTGTCAAAAGAAAGGCCACTGTCAACCTGGGTCCCCAGGTCCCTGATAACCTCTTCTGTGCTTAATGGATTGCCGCCTATATGGTAGCTTGGGGTTACCTTGTTTTTCCCGAAGGGTATGACTATACATTTTTTGGTATTTAACTTCAGGCCATGGCTGTGGCACCAGTTATCAGTTTCCGTGAGACCCCTCTGAAGGATATCTGTGTCCAGTGTACTTTCCACTATGGCGCCCAGTTTGCAGTCATCTGCAAACTTTGTCAGCCATAGTCCTCCTATGTTTGCCTGTACTTCTGAGAAGTAGATGCTGAACAACAGGGGGCCAAGGACTGAGCCCTGTGGGACCCCACTTGTGACCGGCTTGGAGTCTGACATGGCGCCAGCAACTCTAACCCTGTGGGTTCTGTCCTTTAGCCAGTTTGCAACCCATCTTGTGACATATGGGTTTACATTTAAGCTGGTAAGTTTCTCTATAATACCCGAGTGGGGTATTGTGTCGAAAGCTTTTGCAAGGTCAAGGTAGGCTGTATGGACTGCCTTTCCCTCATCAATGGCCTTGGTGACTGTTTCGAAGAGGTCGACCAAGTTCAAAAGGCATGATCTGCCCTTGACAAAGCCAAACTGGGTCGGGTCCAATGTCTGCAAGTCCCCTATGTCTTTGTTTATGAGTTCCATTATGATCCTCTCCATAGCTTTGCAGACCAGGCTTGTTAAGCTTATGGGGTGGTAATTTCCAGGGTCCGTAGAGGTACCGCCTTTGTGGAGTGGGACCACAGTTGCCGTATGCCACTCCTTGGGCACGTATCCTGTGGTAAGGCTAAGATTAAACAGCTGCCTTATATGCGGGTTTAGTTCCTCGTTGAGTTCGTGTAGCACACAGCCGGGGACACCATCCGGTCCCATTGATGCTGTGTTTTTAGCTTTAGAGAGAGCAGCTTTCACCTGTGCATTAGAGATGTCTGGGAGGCTAAACTCCGCTGAGATAGTTATCTCTCCTTTTGGGGGGGAGAGGGGGGTGAAGTTTGCACTGAACCTGTCTGCCAGTATGTTGGCAATGTCTGTGAGTTCAGTGATTTTTGTATCATTTTGGACTAATTCTGTGCATATCTGGGAGTTTCCACCCAGGTTTCTAACATAGCTGAAGAAGGCCTTATGATTGTCTTTTGAATCTATTGCAATTTTTCTCTCAAATTTGGCCTTCGATGATTTTATGAGTGCTCGTATTTTTTACTAATAATGATCAAGGGTGTCTTCTCTTTTATGGATTTTGCTCTATCATGTAACAGCTTTCACCTCTTATTGTAAAGTTTGTTTATGGCTGGGGTCCACCAGACTGGACGTTTGCCCTTGGTGGAAAGAGTCTTGGTTTTATTAGGGATTGCCTGATCCATGCAGACCTGGAGGTGTTCGTAGAAGGCATTTGTAAGGGCTTCCAGCTTGGGTTGTGGTTTCCACTGGCTCGGGGCCTTGAAGGATACCACACCAGTCTTGAGTAGTGTGAAGTTTGCTTTAGAGAACTTCTTCTCTGTGGTGTTTTGTTTGGGGTGGGGGCGGATGTGGATTTCCAGTGAGATAAGTTTGTGATCTGATCTCACCAATGAGGGATATACTTCTGGTGTGGAGCATTTTGTCCCCATGTTTGTGATGATGAGATCTAGTATATTTTCTCCTCTTGTGGGAACGGTGACTAGTTGTTCCATGGCATTTGAATTTATGAACTCCAGGAACCTTTGGGCTAGAAAGTTGGGGCTTGAGTAGTGTTCCCAGTCTATATTCGGGTAGTTGAAGTCACCCAATATAATGGTGTTTGGAGATACATTTATACCCTCCAGTGTCTTCAGGAAGGCTGTGTGTGGTTCCTGAGTTTGAGAGGGTGGCCTGTAGCATGCTACAAATTGTAGAGCAGTTTTGCCTATGGTTAATTGCACCTGGATGGTTTCCGATGCTTCGTGCATTGCCACCAACCTGGAGGTGTGGGTATCCTTGATGAATATGGATACACCCCCTCCTTTTGTGGTGTGGTCCGGGTTTTGGGGCCGGAACGCATGATATGAGGAAAAACCTGATAGTGCCGGGGTGCTCTCAGGAGCCTTGAACCAGGTTTCAGTCACAGCACAGACATCGATGTTCTCCATACTGAGAAGGGCCTCGAGTGCGTGCATTTTGAGATTTAGACTTCTGGTATTGAGCAGCATTACCCTTAGTTTCTTCCCATTTTTGTTTTCTAGGGTGGTAGGTTTAGAATTTGAGCCTTGCCTAAAAAAGGCACTATGGGGTGGCAAGAGCCTTAGCCAATATCCGGAATCCCAGGGGTGACAGGTGCAAGCTGTCCCTTGCGAAGCAGCGTGGCTTGTCAAGCATGTCATCCCAGGCAGACAGACACTGGATCCCCTTTGAATGACACCAGAAATTAAGCCAATTGTTAAAGCTGATCATCTTGTCTCTATGTTGTGGCATCATTCTTGGTGAAGGAAGGATACTGCTTAGGGTCAGGGTCATACCTGCCTGGGCTACATAATCAGAGAGCTCCTCTATGTCTCTTTTCATGTAGTCCAGGGAGGTACGTCTCAGGTCGTTAAACTAGAGTATTACCTGAAAATTTGCTTAGAAAATTAGAAGACTGGTTGGAGTCTATTCCTTCTAGAGGTATGCCTGTGTCATCCATAGCCTCGCAGGTCTCTTGTAATGGGGACCATCTGTTCATATTCTTTATCTATATGTCAGAAATAAGGCTTGAAATGGATAAACTCTTAGGTTCCTGTCCTTAAACAGGCTGTTCCCAAGCCTTCTCAGCCAGATCACAGGGGACAAAGCCTTTGAGCTATCCAGTCTCAGATTGGAGTACTCAAGACTGACACTTCTTCTAGGGCTTCTCCTTCAGCCTAGTGAAGTAGTCAGCCCTTGAAAAGGAGTTATAAGGAAAACCAGAGTCAGGCTGTTTGGCACAGGCATGAGAGATTTGGCTGTTTGTCATTTGATGGGATCTGAAGTTTTCTGTGCTAGATTTCATCCTTAAACATCTTGGTTCGATACTTGCACATTGTTAGGAACAGGTCTCTTTTCCTTGCAGTCAGGCCTCATTTAGGTTGACTCCCCACATAGAAGCATGGAGTAATCCCCACTCATCCCCATTCTGCTACTATACCTCCTGGGAGATCTGATTCTTTGTATTATCCTCAGGCTTCCTGGAGTAAGATCTTATCAAAGTATCGCAAGTTTCATATCTATATGGTCTTACTGGACATACAAGGTTCATATCTATATGGTCCTACTGGACATTCTAGGTTCATATCTCAATGATCTGAGTGGACATTCAAGGTTCATATCTATATGGTCTTAGAGGACATTCAATTTTTTCTTGGCCTACCTTCAGTTACCTCCCAACTCTCAGACAGGTTGTCTTGAGAAGGGAACAAGGTAGACAAGTAGGTGTTTTCATCTGCTAGACTGGGGCTTTGGACTTCAACTGTATGTTCCACCTGCCTAAATTCTAAATCAGTCTGATGGAAGTAGCTCTGACTACACTTCAGATCATCCCTGAGTCATGGTTTAGAGAGAATTTCACTTTCACCCTTGATGTTGCTATGCTGGTACAACTTCACTTTATCCAGTGTATAGTGTGCAGCTGATGCTTTGCTCCAGGCTTTGGGCATAGCAGTGTGCCTATGGCAAGTGACACTGCAGCAGTCTTCCTCAAAGGATGACATAGTTAGTGTCCTGTTCACTGTTGCCTTTGAGAGTAAAGGAGTTTTTATGTAGAGGCTTCAGTCGCTGCTGAATGTTTTCACTGATAGTAGTGAAGTTTCTTCCTTTTAGGGCCTACTTCCTCTCCAAAATGGCATCACATTCTTCATCTAGATGATTAAAGAGCCCCAGTAAATATCTTAGGTCTAGATTTAAGAATGGTGTGATTGTCATTGTCTTAGGTCTCATTCCCCTTCTATGAAACAGATGGGTCAAGGTGCTGCAAGTTGGCTTTCTGCATCTTCTTGTTGAAGTAGCAGCCCATTTGGAATTTAGCAGAATGGAAGGTTTTCCTCCCCCAGTCACTCCCTCATTCTTGTGATCCTAATTTACCTACCCTTCCATGGGGCTCCCCAGGGCTGCTGTGCAACCATCACAGACTTTGTTGCCTGGAGGAGCAGGGGAGTTGACTACTTTTTCATGGAGAGGGTTCCCCTTAGACTGGACTTTGCATTCTTGCCATTGGAAACTTCAGCCTTAATGCTCTGTGTTCACTGAGCAGTTAGGATAGTAAGAGTTTTCTAAGATATACTACAGATCTCAGGAATTATTCAATACCTACAGTGGTTTGTGTGTTACAAGGGAGAGGTTCAGGGCTCTTAAGGCATACCTCTCAACCTCGTAACACAAGAAAATTTGACACATCTATATTTAATGATGGGTCAAATAATCAGGGAAAGATATGAAGTACTTCCACCTGCAAACTTTGGAAGCTGCTAGAATAAAAGATGTTGCATTAGCAAGCTTTACTAAAGGATGTGAAGTCTGAAACTCTGATGTCTGGCTTTAATGGCTGACTGTAATCATCTGTGATTTACAAGAGCAGGAAAAAAGGAGAAATTGGGGACATTCTGACAACACAGGGACTGGTATAGGACATGTGCTGGATAAGACCCTAAATAAAAGACTTTACAAGCAAGACAAGAAGGGAAGGGAGACGACCTTCAGCTCATTCATCCCTAAATGAGACCAGGTCTTACGTTGACTTGTAGAAATGATGAGATAGATAAAGAGATGGCCAGAGCTCCTATTGGTGATGTACCATTCACTGCCTTGAGAAAAGGAAGGACTTGGGGAGACATGTTAGCTGTGCACATGCCATAACTGTTCATCCCTCTTCTACAGCTTCTCAAAATACTAACCCCTACCTTTCCAGTTCTGAATAGGAATTATCTGTCTTCACAATTTCTTGCTTTACCAATGGAGGAAGGCAATTTAACCCTCAGCTGTGGGTAGAAGTCCAAAAACAGACATATTTGCTTGACACCAGAGTTTCTCTGAGTATTAGCACACAACTTCTTTCCAAGAATGGAACAGTAGAGCTTTACAGACTGGGAGGACATGTTACTAAAGCACAAGTTAGCAGATCTGTATTGAGTACACTGGGGGTGGTGGTGGTAAATTTGAACACAAGGGGGTTTCTACCATGGGTTACACAATATCCTAAGAAGTGACATACTCCAAAGATGAGAGTGCATTGTTAATATATGTAGTTGGGAACTGTTAAATGGACACCAAAGCCTCAAATAATGGTGACATCTGATGGTCTCAGGGCATGTAGTGTTATGAACCCAAGACATTATGATTTAGCGCAGTAGTTGTAGACACCTCATGAGGAGTTAGCCAATCTAATTTGTAAGACATTTTTGCTTTCCAATGAAATGACTGTGGGTTAGTTCCAAACATTGTACTTAAATTGAGAGGTGAATCCATACAACTATAAAACAATATCCTATAAAAAACAGGGAGAATATTCAATTAAAGGGACTCTAAGAGTCTTAGAGGAACAGGAGATACTCAGGAGAATTAGATCATTGGCCAATATTCAATACTGGCCAGTCAGAAAACTTGGTGGTTCTTATAGACTTACTGTTGATCATATAGAATTAAATAAAACTCTCCGAAGCCCTTTTCCACTCAAGCATATTTTGCAAAGTGTGATTACATGAATAAGTGAGGCTAGGACTGTATTCTACAGTCTTGATATGTTCAATGATTTTTGTAGAGCTGCCCTGAACATAGAGGCCCAGTGCAAGTATGTTTTCACTATAAGGGTCAACAGTGCTCATGGACAAGGATACCTCAGGATTTCTGTCAGCTTCCAATGTTTTGTTTTATGGTAATTCAGGGCATTATAAAGACCAATAAATTGTAAGTGGAATATCATCCAATAAATAGATATCATTTTGTTCTATTCAAAAAATGAACAACAATACATGCAAGCATTAGCGAAATTATTTGAGGAGTTGAGGCAAAAGGGCTAACTTTAATCTCATAAATAGCCAGTTTATGAAGACATCCATACAGTTCTTCAGAACTACACTATTGTATGGATAAAAGCAGATCAATCCAGACACAAGCAACTAATCAAACAATTACCTTTGCCAGTCACAGTAACAAGTCTGAGACAAGTACTGTTTTTTTGGCTTCTCTAGACAGTGGAGATTAGACTATGCAGAAAAGACTAAACCATGAACAAACATCTTGATGGACAGTAAAAAGGGGCTGAAATTTCAGAATGATCAGAGGACCAAAAAGCAGCTTTCACCAATATAAAGGAGTTAAATTCTGCTCCTGCTCTTTGAGTCCCAGAACAAGGCAAGTAATTCATACTATAATTTATAATTTGGACACAATGAAATTATAGTGATTATTGTTTTACATGAAAAGTGGACCTAGGTGTCAGTGTTGGGTTCTTATTCTATAATCCTCACACCAGTAAAAAGGGACTCAGAGAAAATAATCAATGTTGGGTTCTTATTCTATAACTCTCAGACCAGTAAAAAGAGACTCAGGAAAGGAATCAATGTTGGGTAATTATTCTATAACTCTCAGACCAGTAAAAAGGGACTCAGGGAAAGGAATCAATGTTGGGTTCTTATTCTATAACCCTCACACCAGTAAAAGGGACTCAGGGAAAGGAATCAATGTTGGGTTCTTATTCTATAAGCCTCACATCAGTGAAAATAGACTCAAGGAATGTTGAAAACAAATGGCCATAGCACTGAGGGATACTGAAGCAACACGTGTAACAAACAGTGTCCCTTTGGTACCACATGCCAAACATGCACCTATCAAATATATTATACAGAGATACCTGAGGGATATGTTGAAAGCCAGAATATGGCACATTACAGTAAACCTCCAATGTGCAACTTCAGGTGGGAACACTAAGACTAGGGTCTTTGCATATTAAGGTGCAGCACATTAGTGGCCTGATTTATAAAATGAAGAGAAGCTATTGAGAGTATTTATTGTACCTAGTGAGAGAGACACTACTTGGTACACAGACAATTATTGATATTATTATACAAGCCAAGGACAATATGTAATCAGGTGGGCTAGCTACAGCCCTGACAAGGTAAAACATTAAAAAATAGGTTTACTTAGATGATGCTCAGCACAACAAAATCAGAACTGGGGGCTGTAAAAAGAGCTCCCTTACTCCCGATCACTTTAAACATTTACACAGTTAGTGCATATGTAGTGACAGTTTTAACCTCATTTCTGTCCATCTCATGGGGAGCGCTGATTACTGTTGATGGAAAGCCTGTCAGCCACAAGAACATATTACAGAAATCTGTAAATTAGTAAAAGAAGACTCCACAAATGGTTAGTATTATTAAGCTTAAGGCATATCAACAAGGAGCAGAGCATGGAAAAATAATAAGCAAGTGGAGGAGTAAGTTAAACAAAGACCCCAGAGGTAAAAGGGGTAAGGGGTTAAAACAAACGAACACTACTGGGCTTGAGTTATCAATGTCCAATAGGAAATGATCTTCACAGAACATGCAAGTTACTTATTTGAGCAGGTAAACCTTTTCTCTACCTTTACATCCTACCATTGGTTTCTGGGAGACCCTTTCCCCAGACTACGAGGAGGGGGTAAAACCTTCCCTTTGCCAAATAACTGGCTTACTGTTTGATGGGCTGATTATAATACCCACGATGAGCAGAACTGCTCTTCACATTACATTGAAAAATGAAGCCTCTTATGGCAAAGGGTTTTCCAGAAGGGATTACATTACATTGTATTACCCAACATGAGACCAAGCCAACCACTTAGGGGACCTAGTTCATATAGCTAGAAAATCCCAATGATAGAGCAACAAACTCAGATTGATAAAAAAAAGGATTTAGGTAGGCTTGGGTGATTCTGCCCCATAACTGGCAAGCAGCAAGGGAGTTTTCAAGGGAGCCCTTATGGAATAAAATTCTGCATCGATTCAAAGAAGAAAAATGTTGCTTTATGATTCTGTCATAACTCCATGGGGCACCCTGGGAGAGAAAAGTTGCAAAAAATATTGACAACTAGGTACTGGTGGATTGAAATGTCATAAAAAAGTACAAAACCATTTGTACAAATGCATCTCTTGTGCAATGAACAATGCAAGCAAATTTAGTTGTAGAAACTGTAGACTTTCTCATGCTTTAGGACCTTGAAACATGATTTAGCTTGACTTTGTCAGGTCTCTTCCAACATCATAGAATGATTTAAATGTATCTTAACCCTAACTGATGGGTACACTGGGTAGGTGAAGGCACATCCCTATAAAGTGTGTGATGCAGAGACAGTTACATGAATCCTCAATGAAAAATACTTCCTGGGGGTGTTCACAACTAATACATATTGACTGAGGTAGCCACTTGATTATCAATAAAGTGATACAAGCCATGCTCTGGTCATTAGATGTAAAAGAGATTATATATTTCTTATCATCCACAAAGTTCAGGAAAACTACAAAGAACCAATAAGACCTTAAATTCAATCTTAAAAATGTTTTAGTATCAAAATGTTGTACAGCAGTTACATGAAACTTGGAAGGTTGAAATCATGGTTACAAGTTTCTGTAGCATTGAACTGTATATGTTGAAATCCACAACAATGAATGCTAGTGTGCATTCGCTCATATGAGGTCGACATTCTGATTGGAGATTGCACTACAGTGGGGATCGGGAAATTTCCCTTTTCTTCACTGAAGTGCAATCTTAGAGTTTGTATATATAATAAGCAGGTGGTGTGGAGGGTGCAGTCCCCTAAATGGGGGGTGCAGGGGGGCTTACCTCCCTGCAAAATATTGGTAAGAAATCACCGGAAGTCAAGGTACATTAGGTAATGTCGATAATATCGAATTTTGAATTATCCACATTGCCACTTTCATTGTTTTGATTAAAAAATGTTTTCATTTTCAACTTTTGTTTTGAGTAAATGAGTTTCTAAATTTTGATAGTAAACACTTAAAAATATAGCGACAGAGTGTTTGAAATTGAGAAATTCTTTCCAGAAATATGGACGTTTGCTACATGAACTTATGACAGAGTGGCTCTTGCACTGATTGGGAAAATAAATATCCTAGGGGTGCCCTGGATGAGACTTGACTGAGGAAACAGATCTAAAACAAAGTAACAGAGGGTGAGTCTACAAAGCTGTAGAAGCCATAGCATTTGAATTTGAAAAAAAAACAAAAAACAAAATAGTATTAGGCAAATTGTCAAATAATAATTGATCTCAGTGACTTAGTCAGGATTAGGGAATTTGTGGGACCCAAAATGGGTGGGCCTGTATGTAGTCATCAAAACAAGAGTGGTAACAGTACAAGTCTAGCCATATTCCAGACAGCCACATAAACATATCTGGATACACAACAACCACATTAAGGTATTAATTGGAGAGAGGAGGAGGCAAAAAAAAGGAAATTCAAAGAAAACAACAAGGTGTTGCTACTAATAAAATGAAGACATATCAGATTAAAAGTGATAAGAATGTGATGTTTTCTCTCTTTCTGTTTTTACAGTGACTCATCATGCTGACCTTCATATTTCTCCTGCTGTCACACATCATTATAAAGATCAAAGCTCCAAGCAACAACAACACATTTGTTGGCTTGACCAACTTATATGACTAGAGTTTAATTTCTAGTAGCTGTTGAATTTGCTTTCAGCTTCTGAAGAGTGCTGGAACTGAAATTCCATTGATTGCAGTCTCATTTAAGGTGACTGAATTGAAGTGAAAAAAAAACATTGTCTTGACTTAAAAAAAAACACAACATCGTAAGTAATGAACCAAATTATATTTCCCTAAAAATCACTAGACACGATGAAGCCCATATTTCCTACCACCAAACTGATACTGATCCCAATCTCCATAGCAAGTTGAACGGAATCAGTGTAAAATGCAAAGCCATTTTGATGGGCCACTCGAAGAGTTTATATTGACAAAACTTTAGTTGTGACTTTTCATCAGAAAATAATGAATGTAAAGAGGTATTAACTTAAACCTCCATGCTGTGCCTCATTAACAGTCATCCATTTTATCCTACCTGAAATCAAGCAAAGGAAATGTTGATTAAAGTGTTGAAGGTTATTATTATTATTATTATTATTATTATTATTATTAATATTATGAAAGATGTTACCACAACAATGTGTTTCCAGCTATGCAATAAACAAAGAACCACCACAAGAGAGACTTAGCAACTTCAGGGAATAAAAAGGTGGAGAAGTGTCTCAGTGATTTAATGTAAATGACAAAATCATAGGCAGGGTTCTTTGTTTTCTTGGTTTAGAACAGGAAAAACTTCATGCGAAATTAGAAAACTGTCTCAGCTCCTTTAGAAGTTCAGTAATGCTTCATTTAATAACCTAGATGAAATCACTACTGAACTGAAAGCAATTAGAGCAGTAATGATGGAAACTGGATGGACCTGGACTTCATACTTACTAATAAGAGACCTGATGGGAAGGAATGCTGTGTCTACATCACTGATTCCAAACCCAAACAAGGGAGCATTTAGATTAACGTAAAGAAGTTGGTTAATTACATGTGTGATGATATGAGGTAGTGCCATCTCTGCCAAGGAGAGTAGGGCAGTATATGTGTAACATATGCCAGCATAGCTAGCTGAATTTTGTAAAGAATTTTATGTCATTTGACCATCACACTGATTTGTAAAGATGCTTGTATCAAAAATGTATTTGTAAAGTTTCTTGTGTTAGAAAGGTATCAAAAGTGGGTCCTGCTGAACAGAAAAGAGATATACATGTATGGCAGACAGTATTATTATAACTGATTAAAAGTATATGTTTTAACAAAAAATTCTGGAGGGAAGAGGTTAATCTCAGTCCAGCTAATTTTGAAAAATAGGTTGAAAATTAAATGGGTTGGCTTAGGCCATAAAGATTTTATCTTTGAGGTCTGATTCATTCCACCCAGAGACAAAAATATATGGGAAAACTAGGACAAGGAATCTTACTGTATTGTATTTAGGGGTGAACTAATTCCTACTCTGGAAGGATGGAAGTTTTTGAAATTGTTTTATAGCTTTCAGATGCTGCAACAGATCTTAGCAAAGTTCTGGCTGTGTATTGTATCAGATTCAGGTGACCAGATGTAGTGTCATTCTATAACCAGCAATGAAATTATTTTTTTAGATATTAGCAACATTACGGAGCTCTCACAGTGCACTGTTTTTTTGGAACCTGACAGGAAAAATCTCTCACAGATATGATGACTTATAAATGTTGACTGTGTACATTGCAATAGCTCCTCCAGAATGAATGTTGACTTCACCCATTGCAGTAGCACCCCAGTTTTCCTCTTCCTGATGACTCACTGATCTTGCTAGCTGCTGAACAAATGCACTTAGCATTATATGCAGCACTGTGTCACATTGTTAACAGGTGTTATTGTTACTTTGATAGAATATCAGTGTGATCCTTTCTTATTAAGGTCTGACAGCTGTTTTTTTTTTTTTTTTGCTGTCCACCTGTCTGCGTCTGATATAGTTTTGCAGATGTTTCCATGCTTAGAGATGGATTTGTGCCAATGCAAACAAATCCTATCTTTGATGAAATGCGTTGTAGATCATATAAACCTACAGGCACTGCATGAATAGCAAGGGAAAGTCCGTACATGATCTGAAATTCTGTTATTAACAGTCAGTTGTTGTCTATAGCATAGCTGCCACATCCTGTTTCTGGATGAAATACAGAGTTTAATTTCTATGCTGACTGCAAAAGTAGTCAGTTAGTCTACCTGGCACAATGCTCTGCATGTAGCAGTTTTTATGTAGGCAGGATAAATTGCACACTCAAATACAGGATTTTAGAGCATAATTATGATGTTAAAAAATTTAAATTATGTAACGCTTTGGCAAAACGTGTGAATGAATTTGGACAGACACATTGTTTTAAATTTGCTGTATTACAGTTAATTGGTTTAAGTTTGAGAGTTTGAGAAGAGGGGATTCAATTAATAGAACAGAATGTAGTGAGCTTAGATGAATTTTGTATTTGCAAGCGGACAGGAGACCTGGATTAAATAATAGTGTTTCTTTAAAGCTGGTTTTGAAGTCATGTGACCTTTTCATTGATTGTATTGGTTTAGTATGTATTTAAGTTATGAATGTTTTAATGGAGTGTTCATGGTGTAAAGAAGAGGCTTGTGCCATGAAATCACTTACCGATTTTACTTAATTAAACACTGTTTGACTTTTATTCAGCTGTGGTGATCGATTTTCTTTTTTAAACCAGAGTATACCTGAACATTTGCTTAGAAAATCAGAAGACTGGTTGGAGTCTATTCCTTCTAGAGGTATGCCTGTGTCATCCATAGCTTCACAGGTCTCTTGTAATGGAGACCATCTGTTCATTTTCTTTATCAATATGTCGGAAACAAGGCCTGAAATAGATGAACTCTTCAACCCCACCCTAAAGGGCAAAACCTGAGCTGTCTACAGTGCCTTTCCTGTCCTTAAACAGCCTGTTCATAAGTCTTTTCAGCCTGATCACAAGGGACAAAGCCTTTGAGCTATCCAGTCGCAGACTGGAATACTCAACACTGACACTTCTTCTAGGGCTTCTCCTTCAGTCTAGTCAACTAGTCAGCCTTTGAAAAGGAGTTGTAGGGAAAACCAGAGTCAGGCTGTTTGGCACAGGCATGAGAGATTTGGCAAGTATTTGTCATTTGATGGGATCTGAAGTTTTCTGTGCTAGCTTTCATCCTTAAACACATTGGTTGGGTGTCTGTACATTGTCCAGCACAGGTCTCTTTTCCTTGTGTTTTTTTTCAATAATCCTTTTTTATTATTTTTCAAAACAATATTACAAATCCACTCTGTATATACAGCATGTACATGATTACTTCCAATGGTTACATCCACATTGTATGTCAACATCAATTATTAACAGTAAATACAGCACTAACAAAGAAAAAAACAACAAAAAAAAAACAAAGTCAACAATCTGTATTATCCTTACAACCTATAACTAATCTAAGATTGATTCTGTACTATTACTATGTGTCCTGAGAGAAAGTGGATAGGAACCTCTAGGCCAACACAATGTTGAAAATTTGCTCCCATATTTTTATACTGTTTATGTTTTTCTTGTGGTCACTGATTAACAATTTGTGCGCTAAAATATGTCTTATTGCTAGCAATCTAAAATTTTCCCATGATGTCTGGGCCGGATTTAGCCAATTTGAGGCTATGTACAATGTCATTAATAAGCAGATATTCATGATTACGATCCTTCTAGATTTATCTAAATTCTCCGGGGGAATATGAAGGATCATAAATTCCCAAGAGAGTGTTGAGTTTTGGTAGCCCATTTTTGTAGCTGCAGTTTTAATGAATTCCACAATTTATAAATGCACTTGCAACTCCAGAACATGTGTAACAAGTCAGCTGTCTGATCTAAGCATTGTGGGCATTTAGGTGAATTCTTCGAATCAAATTTGTGAAGAGTGAGACGAGTATAGTAGGCATTATTAAATATCATCAGTTGCGTAAATACCAATTTTTGAAGGGATACTGACTTTAATGTTAGACTAAATGCCTCCAGTATCTTACTGTCATCTGCCAATACGAATTTCTCCTTCCAGTAATTCAATAAGAGAATGTGTTTATTATATTTCCTCTCTTTTATCAATTTATATGAGGTGGTTATATATTTTCAGTCCTGTAACAGAGCTTCCCACAGATTACGAGCTATATTTAAGTCCTCTTCTTTAAGTTCAGTTATTAAAATAATTTATAGCCATATATTTTAGTTGCCTCACGATGATTAGATAAGAAATGGGAAGATTCATCTCTTTTAAAATATCTTGTACTGCTACCCCCAGAAAAGAGTATAAATCAAGTACAGTTAAATCCTTTATTAGGGGGAATTTCTTTAAATCTATTAGTTGACTACCGATTGTTAAATTTGGGTTCCCATGAAAAGGTTGAAAGACCATCATATACTTTAATAAGTTTAAAGAAGTGAAAAGAGTTTGAATCGACGTTACATAGTTCTTGATATGCTCCATTAAATCGTATTTACTAAGTGTTCGATTATTTAGAAAGGGTAGTGCTTTACAGTTGATTCCCACTCCCCTTACATGTCTATAAGTTAGGAGCACCCATTTGGGTGTCCATTTCCTACTATCACTATCAAAGTAAGTCGCCCTTAAAATCCTGTTAGCATGAATCACTAAATAGTAAATTTCAAAATCCGGTAGATCAAGCCCCCCCCTTGTTTTTTGGAGCCATCAATTTCTCATATGATATCCTCATCTTCCTGGGTTCCCAAAGAAATCTCCCCAATCCTATATGTAACTGTTTAAAAATTTTTTTCGTGATTCTGAGTTGTGTAGCTCTAAAGATATATAACATTCTAGGAAGAACATTCATTTTTATAATTGCGGCTCTTGCCATCAATGGCAACTTCAACTTACTCCATCTTTTTAGGTCCAATGTTATTTGATCCCATGTTGACTTAACATTATTCATAAAGAAAACTATATTTTCAGTTAAAAATACAATCCCCAGATATTTTATTCTTTCTTCCGTCATTACTTGTACTATCAGTGGTAACAATGAAAAGGGTGTGGGTGTCTTTAATGGGAATATTTTGTTTTTTTTTTAAATTTAGCTTATAATTAGAGATTTTCTCAAAGTTTTCTATTGCTGTTAATATTTTCTCGGTATCAGAAACAGGTGTGGTGCAGTATATATTTAAATCATCTGCGAAGGCAGCCATCTTAATCTTTATACCATAAAGTACTGGGGAGTTATAGAAAACATTTTGCTTAATGTGTAAAAATAACGGTTCCAAATACAGATTAAATAAAATAGGAGATAATGGGCATCCCTGTCGGGTACCATTTTTGATTTGTATCCTTTTAGAGCATTCGTGATTTATAAATAAATTTGTATATGCATTGTTGTATAATTTCCTTAACGTTAAAATGAACTCCTGAGGTATATTAAAATATGGCAGCATATCAAATAAATATACCAAATTAACTCTGTCGAATGCTTTCTGTGTATCAATTATTAGTGCATACATATTAAGATTTTTATGCTTCGCATAGGAAATTAATGTGTGGAGCGTTAATGTATTATCAGTGGTCTGTCTCCCATCTATAAACCCCGCCTGTTCCTCTGATATTATTAAATTTATTACCTTTTTCAATCTATTTGCCAGAATGGATGTCATGATTTTCATGTCTATATTCAGGAGCGATATGGGCCTGTAGTTTCTGGATTTTTAGAATCACTTTTCTCCTTCAATATCAAGATTTTCTTTGAGGCATTAAAGTGGGGATCATTAATTCTATTCAGAATTATATAATTGAAAATCTGTGAAAGTACTCTACTCAGAATCTCACTAAAAGCTTTGTAGAATTCCGAGGTCAGACCATCTGGCCCTGGGGCTTTATGAGGCTTCAGCTTCTTGATTACCTCTAAAACCTCCTCCAGTGTAATCGGTTTAATTAATTCTCTATGGGACTCCTTATCAATATTCGGGAAAGTAATTTTCTGTAGAAAGTCTTTCCTATCTTTATCTTGCAAAAGTGCCTGCTGATCACCATAGATCTGATTAAAGATTAGTTCAAAAGTATTCATGATATCTGCCTTATTAGTATGTGTTTTATTATTATAATTTATTTCTGTAATTACTCGTGTTGATTTCATCTGAATAATAATACGAGCTAACGCTTTCGAGGGAGTTTGAATATGATTTGTGTATTTTACTAAGTTTCTTTGTTCATAGAATGTCAATTTTCTATTATGGAGTAAAAACAGCTCTTTCTGACATTTTAATAAATCAATTTCTGTCTGTTTATTATAGTTCCTAATCAATTCCTGGTCCAATGTTTGAATTTTAGTTTCCAAGTCAAGTTGTTCCCTATTTTGCATTTTTTTATAGTAAGCTTTCTGAATAAAGAGTCCTCTTAATTGCGCTTTAGTTGTAGCCCATTCTATATCCATGGGGTGTCTATTTTGGGGAATGTTATGCAGTAACTGTTTGAGTGTCTCCTTACCTTCTTTTAATATATCCTCTTTAGTCAGTAAATATGGATTTAAGGACCAATTGTACCCTCGATGCCTCTTATTATTCATATTATTACTGTTTAGGGTTAAAGTGATCTTAGAGTGATCTGAGAGTTGTCTAGCTTGATTAGAAACACTAGGGTCAGCTGATATCAATACCTCTGAGATTAGAAAAAAGTCAATTCTCGACCACATTTTATGGCAGCTTGAATAAAAAGTAAAATTCTCTGCTTTTATTTGTAAGTGCGTATGCTTAAAAGGGTCATAAAGTTTGAAATCAGTTTTAAGTTCCGTCAATGCTGTCATTGCCTGCTTATTAAAAGCTTTAGATGAACCTAACTTATCTAATTTAGGATCTTGATACGAGTTCCAGTCCCCAGGTCTCTTTTCCTTGTATTCAAGCCTCATTTAGGTTGACTCCCTGCATAGAAGCATGGAGGAATCCCCACTCTGCTGCTATAGCCCCGGGTCTGACTCTTTGTATTATCCTCAAACTTCCTGGAGTAATAAGACCTTATCAAAGTATCTCAAGTCATAGCTATCTGCTTTTATTGGAAATTCAAGGTTCATATCGATATGGTCTTAGAGGACATTCAGTTTTTTCTTGGCCTACACTCAGTTACCTCCCAACTGTCAGACAGATTGTCTTGAGAAGGGAACAGAGTAGGCAAGAAGGTCTTTTCCTCTGCTAGACTGGGGCTTTGGACTTCAACTATATGTCTCACCTGCCTAAATTCTAAATAAATCTGATGGAAGTAGCTCTGACTGTACTTCAGATCGTCTCTGAGTCAGAGTTTAGAGAGAATTTCCCTTTCACCCTTGATGCTGCTATGCTGGTACAACTTCACTTTATCCAGTGTATAGTGTGCAGCAGATGCTTTGCTCCAGGCTTTGGGCATAGCAGTGTGCCTATGGCACGTGACACTGCAGCAGTCTTCCTCAAAGAATGACATAGTCAGTGTCCCGTTCACTGTTGCTTTTGAGAGTAAAGGAGTTTTTGTGTAGAGGCTTCAGTTGCTGCTGAATGTTTTCATTGATAGTAGTCAAGTTCCCTCCTTTTAGGGCCTACTTCCTCTCCAAAATGGCATCACATTCTTCATCTAGAAGATAAAAGAATCCCAGTAAATATCTTAGGTATAGATTTAAGAATGGTGTGATTTTCATTTTCTTAGGTCTCATTCCCCTTCTATGAAACAGCTGCGTCAAGGTGCTGCAGATTGGCTTTCAACATCTGCTTGCTGAGGTAGCAACCCATTTGGAGTTTAGCAAAATGGAAGGTTATCCTCCCCCTAGTCAGTCACTTATTCTGATGGTCCTAATTTAACCACCCTTCCAAGGGGCTCCCTAGGGCTGCTGTGCAACCATCACAGACTTTGTTGTCTGGAAGAGCAGGGGAATTGGCTACTTTTTCATGGAGAGGGTTCTCCTTATGCTGGACTTTGCATTCTTGCCATAAGAAATATCAGCCTTAATGCTCTGTGCTCACTGAGTAGTTTGGGCAGTAAGAGTTTTCTAAAATGTACTATGGATCTTAGGCATTATTCAATACCTACAACAGTTTGTGAGTTACAAGGGAGAGGTGCACACCTTTTAAGGCATACCTGTCAAACCCGTAACACAAGAAAATTCGACACAACTATACTTAATGATGGGTCAAATGATCAGGGAAAGATTTTAAGTACTTCCATCTACAAACTTTGGAAGTTGCTAGAGTAACAGCTGTTGCATTAGCATGCTTTACTAAAGGTTGTGAAGTCTGAAACTTTGATGTCTAGAATTAATGGCTGACTGTAATCACCCGTGATTTACAAAAGCAGGAATAAAGGAGCCATCGGGGACATTCTGACAACACAGCAACTGGTATGGATAAGACCCTAAATAAAAGACTTTACAAGCCAGACAAGAGGGGAGGGGAGACAACCTTCAGCTCATCCATCCCTAAATGAGACCAGGTCTTATGGTGGCTACTAGAAATTATGAGATAAATAAAGAGATGGCCACTGCTCTTATTGGTGATGTACCTTTCACTGCTTTGAGAAAAGAGGAAGGACTTGGGGAGACATGTTAGCTGTGGACATACCATAACTGTTCCTCCCTCTTCTACGTCTTCTCAAAATACTAACCCCTACCTTTCCAGTTCTGAATAGGAAATAGCTGTCTTCACAATTTCTTGCTTTATCAGTGGAACCAGGCAATTTAACCCTCAGTTGTGGGTAGAAGTCCAAAAACAGACATATTTGCTTGACACCAGAGCTTCTCTGAGTATTAGCGCACAACTTCTTTCCAAGAATGGAACAGTAGAACGTCACAGACTGGAAGTACATGTTACTAAAGCACAAATTAACAGATCTGTATTGAGTACACTTGGGGGGTGATACATTTGAACACAAGTGGGTTTTCCACCATGGGTTATAAAATATCCTAAGAAGTGACATACTCTAAAGATGAGAGTGCATTGTTAATATATGTAATTGAGAACTGTTAAATGGACACCAAAGCCTCAAATAACGGTGATATCTGATGGTCTCAGGGCATGTAGTTTTATGAACCCAAGACATTTTGATTTAGCGCAATAATTGTAGACACCTCATGGGGAGTTAGCCAATCTAATTTGTAAGACATTTTTGCTATCCAATGAAATGACTGTCGGTTAATTCCAATCATTCTACTTAAATTGAGAGGTGAACCCATACAACTATAAAACAATATCCAACCTACCTAATATAATTTCTCCCCTAACCATCTGTCAGCAGCAATTTCTCATCTCCTTCTTGGTACATTACCTTTATTACCCTAGCTGTGCCTCTAACACTATACTTAATCTCATATTTAGCTGTGCCTCTGACTAACTCTGTACTTAAATCTCTTATATTTTTTTCTCCTATTTAGATACTAATTATCCCTGCCCTCCTCTCTCCTCTTATTATTGTCACTCTCACATTCTGGGCTCTTCTATGTATTCCTCCCCACCCATCCTTTCAGCCCTTCTATTTTAATTACCTCTTTATTATCTCTTCCAACTTGGTCTCCCTCATTAAGATGTATTTGAGGGCTAACATTTTTTTGTTGATATTGCTATATCTTAATTTTTGTGCAATTTGTTCTTTTACTTCTTCTTCTCCTTTCGGCTTTTCCCAGTTAGGGGTCACCACAGCGGATCACCTGTCTGCTCATGATTGGCAGTGGAGTTTTACAGTGTTGAGTTGCCAGCCCAGCACCCAACCTTCTACAGAAGGCATACACACACTCACACACTCGTGCCTAGGGCCAATTTAGAGTATCCAATCCACCTACAGCATGTCTTTGGGATGTGGGAGGAAACCGGAGCACCCGGAGGAAACCCATGTGACCACAGGGAGGACATGCAGACTCTGCACAGAAGGCACCCCAGCCGAGAATCGAACCAGAGAACCTCTTGCTGTGAGGTGACAAAGCTAACCACTGCACCACTGTGGCCACCTGCAATTTGTTCTTTTACTCATTTATTAAATTCCATTTGCTAAAATATACGTACACATACGTTTAGATTCGTTGTGATGGAAGTGTTGCAGATTGATCAACAGGGAAGGGACATCTGGAATAGGGTAGAAAGTATAGAATTAAAATGGATTATTAAGATGAGAGCCACTAGAGGGAAGGGGCTTAATGACAAGGTTTGCATTAAACCTGTTCTTAAAGCAAGGAAGCTCCATACTTAACAAAATGAGAGATTTATTTTAGTGCATTGATTTTTAAATATACTAAATAAGTAATTTCCTCTATTTCTTTATTTGCTTTTATAAATGTCTTTATATTTATATATTTTTGTGAGAAAATTGACTGCTGCTCTGAAGGGATGTGGATTTTAATTAACATTTGTTTATTACTTGTTAATGAAAGCATTGTTTTTGTTGGTCTATAGCTTTTTAAATAGTATGATTGATTAAACCGAATTTTGTCTGATGAAGCAGTCACATTAAACATTTCTTGGAATACCTTTGGAGTCTATTTTCTATGGTTCCAGGCTGCCTTGGGTTTGTTCACCATATCTTTCTTTTAATTGCTGTTGTGTGTTTTATCACACTTCTTGTTGAACAATTCATCTGTTTTACTGCAAATTTTATTAGGATAGTTTTGTATTTATTTTTTGGTGATGGGGTATTTGGGGGCTTAATTTTTTGTTGATATTGCTATATCTTCATTTTGTTCAATCTGGTCTTTTGCTTGCTTGTTAAATTCCAGTTTGGTAAAAATGTACGTAGTTATGTATTTGTATTACCTAGAAGAAACTGTTATTGTTTGTGTCATTCATATTTTGTGTGTAGAGCTTTTCTCCTCGGGTCTCCACTGAAAATGGGCCACTGGCTTAGCTGGTCTGACCTAGTTAAGAAAAGGCAAATAAATAATATACTATAAAAAAACAGATAGAATATTCAATTGAAGAGACTCTAAGAGTCTAAAAGGATCAGTAGATACTCAGGAGAAATAGATTGTCAGTCAATATTCCATACTGGCCAGTCAGAAAACTTGGTGTTTTTTATAGACTTACTTGATTATACAGAATTAAATAAAACTATCACAAGCCCTTTTCCACTCAAGCATAACATGCCAAGTGTGATTACATGAATCAGTGTGGATATGATTGTATTCTACAGTCTTGATATCATCAATGATTTTTGTAGAGCTGCACTTAACTTAGAGTCACAATGCAAGTATGTTTTTACTGAAAGGGGTAACAGTGCTAATAGACTCGGGGCTTCTGTCAGCTTCCAATGGTCTCCTTTATGGTAATTCAGAACATTATAACGACCAATAAATGTGGAATATCATCCAATATATAGATAGTATTTTGTTCTGTACAAAACATGAACAGCAACACATGCAAGCATTAGAGGAATTATTTGAGGTGTTGAGGCAAAATTGGCTAAATTTAAACCTCAAAACAGCCAGTTTATGAAGACATCCGTACAGTTCTTCAGAACTACACTGTTGCATGGATAAAGGCAGATCAGTCCAGACACAAACCACTAATCAAACAATTACCTTTGCCAGTCACAGTAACAAGTCTGAGACAAGTACTGGGGATTTTGGCTTCTCTAGACAGTGGATATTAGACTATGCAAAAAAGACTAAACCATGAACAAACATGTTGATAGGCAGTAAAAAAAGGGGGCTGAAGTTTTAGAATGGTCAGAGGACCAAAAAGCAGCTTTCATGAAGATAAAGGAAGAGTTAAATTCTGCTCCTGCTCTTTGAGTCCCAGAACAAGGCAAGTAATTCATACTACAATTTGGATACAATGAAATTATATTGAATATTGTTTTATCATAAAAAAGAGGACCTAAGTATAAATGTTGGGTTCTTATTCTATAAACCTCACACCAGTCTAAAGAGACTCAGGGAATTTTGAAAACAAATGGCCATAGCACTGCAGGATACTGAAGCAGCACGTGTATTAGGGAACAGTGTCCCTTTGGTACCGCATGCCAAACATGCACCTATCAAATAAATTATACAGAGATTCCTGAGGGACATGTTGAAAGCCAGAATATGGCACATTACAGTAAACCTCCAAAATACAACTTCAGGTGGAAACACCTATGATTAGGCTCTTGACAGAACTCTTTGCATATTAAGGTGAGACACATTAGTGCCCTGATTAAAAAAAATGAAGAGGCGCTATTGAGAGTGGTAATCTTAGACACTGAGAGAGACACTATTTGGTACACAGACAATCCATGATATTATTATATAAGCCAAGGACAATATGTAACCAGTTGGGCTAGCTACAACCCTGACAAGGTAAAATATTAAAAAAACAGGTTTACTTAGATGATGCTCAGCACAAAAAGCAGAACTGGGGGCTGTAAAAAGAGTTCCTTTACTCTTTAAACATTTACACTGATAGTGCATATGTAGTCTCAGTTTTAACCTAATTTCTGTCCATCTCATGGGGGTGATTACTGTTAATGGAAAGTCTGTCAGCCACAAGAACATATTGCAGAAATCTGTAAATTAGTAAAATATGACTCCCCAGACGGTTAGTATTATTAAGATTAAGGCATATCAACAAGGAGCAGGGCATGGAAAAATAATGACTGAGTGGAGGAGTAAGTTAAACAAGGACCCCCAGAGGTAAAAGGGGTAAGGAATTAAAACAAAAGCACACCACTGGGCTTGAGTTATTAATGTCCAATAGGGAAAGATCTTCACAGAAAATGTAAGTTACTTGTTTGAGCAGGTAAACCTAGACAAGGACTTATGGACACCTCTACCTATCTTTTGTCTACATTCACATTCTTCCATTTGTTTTTGAGAGACACCTTGCCCAGACTACAAGGAGAGGGTAAAATACTCCCTTTGCCAAATAACTGGCTTACAGATTGATGGGCTTATTATGACACCCATGATGAGCAGAATTGTTGTTCACATTAGAGAGAAAAATGAAGCCTCTTATGGAAAGAGTTTTCCAACAGGGATCACATTACATTGCATTACCAAACACAAGACCAAGCCAAACGCTTGTGGGACCTAGTGCATATATCTAGGATACCCTAAAGATAAAGCAACAAACTCAGATTGATAAAAAAAATAATAAAAATAAAGGATTTAGGTAGGCTTGGGTAATTCTGCCTCATAAATGGCAAGCAATAAGGGAGTTTTCAAAGGAGCCCTTATGGAATAAAATTCTGCATCGATTCAAAGGAGAAAAGTGTTGTTTTATGGTTCTGTCATGTCATAACTCCATGGGGCACCCTGGGAGAGAAAAGTTACAAAAAATAATGATACCTAGGTACTGGTGGATTGAAATGTCTTTAAAAAGTACAAAACCATTTGTGCAAATGCATCTCTTGTGCAATGCACAATGCAAGCAAATTTAGTAGTAGAAAATATAGGCTTCCTCATTCTTTAGAACTTTGAAACATGATTTAGCTTGCCTTTGTCAGGTCTCTTCCAACATCATAGGAGGATTTAAATTTATCTTAACCCTAACTGATGGGTATGTTGGATGGGTGGAGGCACATCCCTCTAAAATGTATGACGCAGAGACAGTTATGCGAATCCTCAATGAAAAAATACTTCATACCTAGGGTGTTTAAAAACTAATACATATTGATTGAGGTAGTCACTTGATTATCAGTAAAGTGATACATGCCATGCTGTGGTCATTAGGAGTTAAACAGAGATTACATATTTCTTATCACCCACAAAGTTCAGGAAAAGTTCAAAGAACCAACAAGACCTTAAATTAAATCTTAAAAATATAGTTGCAGAGTATGGAAGCCCCTGGGTCAAACATCTACCCAGAGTATTAATGAAATTGAGAAATTCCTCCCAGAAATGTGGACTCTTGCCACTTGAACCTATGACAGAGTGTTTCTTGTACTGAATGGAAAAGAAATATCTTTGGGGTGCCCTAGATGAGACTTGACTAAGGGACCAGATCCGAAACAAGGTGAACTGGTCTCCTGGGACAGAGGGTGAGTCTGGAAAGGTGTAGAAGCCATAACGTTTGAATTAAAAAAAAATAGTATTAGGCAAACTATCAAATAATAATTGATCTCAATGATCTAGTCATTATTAAGGAATTTGTAAAAAATAGTAAGTGGGATCCAAAATGGGTGGGCCTGTATGCTGTCATCAAAGTAAGAATGGTAACAGTTCAAGTCTAGCCATATTCCAAACAGCCACATAACATGTCAGGATACACAACAACCATATTAAGGTATGAATTGGAGAGAGGAGGCAAAAAAAAGAGGAAATTCAAAGAAAACTACAAGGTGTTGGTACTAATAAAATGAAGACATATCAGATTAAAAGTGATAAGAATGTGATGTTTTCTCTCTTTTTGTTTTTACAGTGACTTATCATGCTGACCTTCGTATTTCTCCTGCTGTCACACATCATTATAAAGATCAAAGCTCCAAGCAACAACAACATATTTGTTGGCTTGACCAGCTTATATGACTAGAGTTTAATTTCTAGTAGCTGTTGAATTTGCTTTCAGTTTCTAAAGAGTGCTGGGACTGAAATTCCATTGATCGCAGTCTCATTTAATGTGACTGAATTGAAGTGAAAAAAAAAAACATTGTCTTGACTTAAGAAGAAACATAACATCATAGGTTATGAACCAATTATATTTCCCTAAAAATCACTAGACAAGCCCATATATTTCCCTAAAAATCACTAGACAAGCCCATATTTCATACAACCAAACTGATACTGATCCCAGTCTCCATAGCAAGCTTAATGGAGTCAGTGTAAAATGCAAAGCCATTTTGATGGTCCACTTGAGGTGTTTATATTGACAAAACTTTAGTTGTGACTTTTCATCAGAAAATAATGAGTATAAAGAGATATTAACTCAAATCTCCATGCTGTGCCTCATTAACAGTCATCCATTTTATCCCACCTGGAATCAAGCAAAAGAAATGTTGATTGAAGGACAACAACAGAATATTAAAGCAGATTGCTCAGATTGCTGTCTCTTTTAGTCCCTGTTCGTTGATACAGCCTCGAAAAATCACCCATGCAGCTTTAAAATCTAATCCACTCAACTGTTTTGCCTGTTAGGTTTCCTACCTTTCTGTACTGTTTTACTTTCATTTTGAAAACCAAGTTGAAAAACCTCTAGCTGGCTCTGAAATGATGATGTCACATCTGCCAGAGCTCTTGCTCTAGCTACCGGGACGTTTCCTCCACCAAAGTGATGTAATCCCTGCCTGATTTGTATGCTGTATAGAAGAGCCAGTGGACCTCCCACATTGTGATGTCAGAGCTGCCTTGCCCAGCCCACTCTTAACCTAGCAAAAACGTCAAACTATACTCTGACTTTTCTTAAGAGCCCTACCAATATGTGACAAAGTACAGGCAGAAGCACAGTAACAGCTGCAAAAACTAAGACCATAAATTTGCAATGACCATGCGTAGACATTAATTGCATATTTTTACATAAGAAGAAGCTGTCTGTCACAATTAATCGACAACACTACATCAGATTACAAGAAGTATGCAATACCGTAATTTTCTTAAATTGCCACTTAAAAAAAGCATGTGGGTGCTGTCATGTAAGTCTGTGAAATATTTTTGTGTTTATAGTGCATCACTTATTAGCTATTTAATCAAACAGGAAGGAAAAATAAGTGGGAATTTGATGCTTTGAAAAATAATGATTATTCTCAGTGCTATGGAGCTTGGTTCTAAATTTGACAGGAGGAGTGCAACAAAAAAAATCTACTGTAAGGAACGAAAGGCTGACAAAACAGTACGTTAGTCTGGTCACCTGCTGTGAGCTGTCAATCACATGCAGATAATGGTTCAAATTACCCTTAGCTCTTTGACAGCTAGGGAAGGTAGGTGTGAAGGGAGAGGGAAAATACCTTGAAGAGCTAGATTTCAGCCTTCACAAAAGAAATCAAGTTAGCATTTCTAAGAAGAAAGAGCAATAAAATGTACTTTTCAGTTCTGTTCTGTAGCATTTGCACTGCTTGTGTTTGAAGTAGTCATTGAAAAATAATAAAATTTTAACCAAAAGTAGGTGAATATAACACAGCAGTGAATGCCTGTAAAAACAGTGGAATGACAGGAGCTTTAGGGAAAACGTGGTAGATCTGATGCAATTTTTTGGAGACAAACAATGCATTCTGGGATACTGTGAGGCATACTAAACAGTCAGAATTATTTCAAGATGCCAGACCCCATGTGGTCAGAGTCAGAAATTGCCTATAAAAATATCTAAAAAGCTCTAAATAGTCCCAGAGTGGTGTTAAAATGTAGGAAACACCAAACCGTGATGAAATAAACATGTTTTTTGAGTCTGTGGGTGCGGTTGTCCTTTAAAGTGCCGAAGGTTATTATAAATATTATTATTAATTATTTGTGGTAATTGTTTCTACTGTTTGCTCCCATGCAACTTTTAGAAAAGATGTTACCTCATACTTGTGTTTCCTGCTATGCAAGAAACAAAAGAACTACCACAAGAGAGACTTAGGAACTTCATGGAATAAAAAGGTGGAGACGTGTCTCAGTGATTTAATGTAAATGACAAAATCATAGGCAGGGGTCTTTGTTTTCTTGGTTTAGAACAGGAAAAACTTCATGAGAAATTAGAAAAATGTCTCAGCTCCTTTAGAAGTTCAGTAATGCTACATTTAATAACCTAGATGAAATCACTACTGAACTGAAAGCAATGAGAGCAGTAATTATGGAAACTGGATGGACCTGGACTTCATACTTACTAATAAAAGACCTGATGGGAAGGAATGCCGTGCCTACATCACTGATTCCAAACCCAAACAAGGGAGCATTTAGATTAACGTAAAGAAGTTGGTTAATTACATACTTGTCAAATGTACAGATTTTTCCAGAATGTCCAGATTTGGACTCATATCTTTGGTTCCGTTTTTTCATAAAATTGTGTTTTTCTGGCAAATCATTAAGGATTGAAGTTATGAAATAATGACAGACATTTGAGTTTCGGACTTCATATCCTTCAGAAAATTCATGCTAATGCAAAATTCAGTATTCCATCAACTTTCTAACTTTGTAAGAGCAATAATTTTAAATTGTCCCTATTTTCTGGCCCTTACCTCACTTTTATTACGGCTTTCATGCTCTAAGAGGCAGATGGGTATGGTTAATTATTACCTTTGCGTCACTTGGCTAAAGATTTCATCTTGGCTTTTGCTCATTATCCTTGTGGTTACTTTTTCCTTATTTTTAATCAGCAAATGCATTATTTCATCTCACTCAATGAGACGAGCATCTATTTACAACTTAGCAAAGGAAACAAGTGTGTACCATAGCCACACAAGCAGAACAAATGGAATAAAAAAGTCTCAAAAGTTCTAAAACAAGAATGTAACAAGTATTTGCCAAGTGCCTCACCTACATGTATATGAGAGGACAGCATACTTATGTTATTATGTTAATGTAAAGGAAACTGTTGCATCTTATTTTTTTTTTGGGGGGGGGCTCTGGTCTTTACAATCCAGAGTGTGCCTTTACAACGTATTCACAGTGCACACTTTCTTGAGAGAATACACATGTTCATGTATATGCTTAGAACATTTTCTGAGTGCCCTAACAATGTAATAAGCAAGATAACATGTGCAACAAGCAATATAAATCACATTATAGGACTTGCATGAATAAATTCCTGGTTTATGCTGGTCCGGTGGTATAAACGGATAAAGCCCTGACTATGGCCCAGCCAACCCGGGTTCGATTAGCAGCTCAAGCATCTGACAGAGTGTCTGGGAAGGATGAACATGTCCATCCCAGTTGGGAGGGTGCTTGTTGATATGCTCCCTAAAAAAGGGGGGGTCCAAACAGGGGAGTTGCCCTTGGATGTAATCAATGATAGTGGGGGTTGGGAAAGGGAGTGGGTAGGTCATAATACAAAATCTCACCAGACAGAAGCAGAGATGAACTGAGCTCCCATGCACCCTCAGCATCCATAACCAGCCCCATAAAAATACAAAGTTAGTCTGGAAGGCCTTGGAGAGTAGCTGGTAGACCCCAAATGGACACTGGGACAGGGGGCTGGGCAGGGGCAGGGCCAGTAACAATGACATCTGAGGAGACCTAAAGAATAAATAAACAAACAAATAAATAAAAATAAATAAATAAATTCATGGTATGTTGTAAGTGCTGTCATTTAACAATACAGCATTCAGATCAGTCCTAAGAAAACACCATTGATTACAGCTCCCACAAGCTTTCATTTTACATTTAATATGTTTGTCATTGTTTTTCCTTTTTTTCTTTAGCAGGTCATTCAATGTCCTGCCTTCTTTGAAGAAAACCTTAAGGATCCCAACAACTATACTGGGTGGTACAGGAGACATTTTTAGAATTTTCCAGTTTTGCTGTAGGACCTTTTTAATACTTCGAGAATCAACAGAATTTATTAATTTCATACCCACTACCTTATCACAATTATAGGTTCTTAGTTACTTACTACACTATTGATCTGTGAGGATCTTAAGAAGCCTAGCCTTGCATTTCCATGGTAGCTATTAGCCCTTATATTTTGTGTACAAACGACTCAAGATGTGCTGAACAAAGAAATGTTATATGTTGCGGAATTTACATGTTTCCCCTATCCATGACGGATTGTGGTGCTAAACTGAGGATGGATGTGTGGTTACCCATCCATTTATCAAAATTACATTTGAATAGAGTGAGCCAAGGACTTTGCTTCATGTGGGGTGGAAGATGTTCCCATATAGGTAGCTTTTCTGTGATACATACTTCTCCCTCCAACATGTTCTAATAATTTTGAAAAAGAGATTGAGATCCTTTGAGTGGGTGTTTATGATACAACTGGACTTGTGAATGTGTAATAGATCTGACAGAATAGGGTCTGTTGAGCCGCAGTATGCAAGGCAGAGGTTGCCTCTCAGTAGCCTGTATGATACAGAAAACGGGGCAAGGTTTTGAGATGGTTTGCGTAGTTTTTATGATTTAAGCCTTTTTTTAGTTTAAAAGCACTGTGGCTATTCCAGTTGTGACAAGTGTTTGGACAGTGACATGCCAAAAGGAGCTTTATACTCAATGACCTGCCTGATAAGGAATGAGCACAGTGGAATGATTGCATCCCTGGACCTAGATGCCATACCTTTAGTTATAGACTGTGCAATGGAAAATGATTTCCTTTCAAAAGGGAGTAAATGATGATGAAAGGACAGTTCATAGGTAACTTAGGTTCCCAGATCTCTAATTACTGGATCAGTTTGCAAGGATGTGTTGTCAATGTGATAGTTAGAAGTGGAGTGGTTCTTGCCAAAAGATATGATTGTGCTTTTCTTGGCAGTTAGTTTTTATTGATGGTTTTGACACCAGCTATATGTTTGGGAATGGCCCTCTTGCAGGATCATGTTGTCATCTGGGGAGCTTATGGTAGCACCAAGTTTGTAGTCATCTGCAGACTTGGTAAGCTGCAAACCCTTAACATTAGCTTTGGCCTCTGAGAAGCATATGCCAAAAAGGAATTGCCCAAACATTGAATTCAGGGGTACTCCAGTAGTGGCAGGTCTTTTGGAGGAGTTACAACCTCCTACCCTTACTTCCTGCATTCTACTTGTGAACCAATTTTATATCTGATGACTCACAAATGGATTAACATTTAGCTGAGAGTTTCTCTACAATACCCGAGTGTGGGATGGTGACAAATGCTTTCGTGAGATTTAGATATGTGGTCTGTACTGATTTGCCTTCTCCAATTGTTTCAGTAACTTTTTCAAAGAAGTTAACTAGATGAAGTAGGCATGACCTGCCCATGACAAATCTGATCTGGACCGGGTTAAGAGTCTATAACTTCCCTATGTCATTATTTATTAACTCCATAATGATTCTTTCCATTGCCTTACAGATGAGACTGGTCAGGGAAATGGGTCTATAACTACCCAGGTTTGTAGAAGCCTCACCTCTGTATAAGGGAATATGACTGTTGCTGCCCTCTATTTATCTTTTAAATATTCTGTTTTGAGGCTGATATTTAATAGCCTCTGTAGGAGGGCTGGCAACTCATGTTTCAGGCTGACTTCAGATGTAGTGTTGTTGACATTCAATAGCATCTTGCGAACGTGTTCTTGGGAGATATGGAGATGTAGGTGCAGGTATGTGATATGAGAATATTGGAGGGGGGTGAAGTTTGAGCTACCTTTGGTTATGTCCTCTGGGTCTGAGTTTGTGATACCTTTTACTATTAGCTCTTCATTGCATTGCTCATTGTTTCTGAGATTTATAACATAATTAAACATGGCTTTGTGGTTATCCTTCCCCTGGGTGGCTATTTTTGCATAGTATCTGGTTTTGACAGATTTGATTGGGGTCTGGAGTTCCTTGTTTAGTTTAGCAAAAGCATATTTGGCCAACTGAGAGTTAGATTTATTTTTACATGCAGTGAGATTTTCTTTTATCATGCAGCCCATTTATATTAGGGTTCCACCATAGGGAATTATAATTTGGCACTTTTATCTGAAAAAGACAGCTGCGTGTATACAGCTATTTACACGTGCATAGAATTTGGCAGTAACTGATTCTGTATAAGCAGTAGGGTTGTCAAGATGGAAGGGGCTTTTGGATTTAGCCAGGCCTTCACTCAGTTTTTGAAGATTATCCTTTGCAAAATTTTGGAATGCAGAGTTATTTGAAGATTTTTCTGGCTTTAGTGTTATGTTAAATGTGACTGAGTTGCAGTCTGATTTGGACAGGGAGGAAATTATAATTGGTAGGGAGCAGATTTTGTACTGATGAAGCCCAGAAATCTCTGAGTATACATGACTGATGATGTAAAAGTTTCACAGTTTATGGAGGGATAGTTGAAATCTCATAAGAGAATTGTGTTTGGCTTAATGCATAGGAACTCCATACTAGTTAGGTAGGAGCTCTGGGCTGAGGGGGTATAGAGAGGGTCCAAGAGATACCTATGATATGCTAAGGGGTTTTGTTTATAGTAAGATGGATATGTAGGACTTCTAGGTTGTTACCTCTTTTAATGAGTCTGAAGGTGACATTCCTCTTAAGAATATTGTGACACTGCCTCCTTTAGTGCCTTCATCAAATGTGGTGAGCCTAGAACATGTAATATGCATTAAAATCTTGCACTGATGGAGTACTTTCACTGGTCTTGAACCAGGTCTTTGTGATGAAGCACACATTGATGTTTTCCAGGGTATAGTGTACTTGTAGGTAGTGGAGTTTCTTGTTCCCTCTCCCAGTACTGAGCAGCTGTAGCTTAATATTATACAAATTCTGTTTAGTTATACTGGAAACATTATAAGACTGGCAATACCTAAAAGGATTTAGGCAAAACTTGAAATTCTTGTGTTGAGAGGTGCAGGTCATCCCTGGCAAAGCAGTTTGGACTGTTTAGATCTTCTCCCTGGCAAATATATATTGTACCCCTTTTGAAAGATACCATAAGCTAAGCCAGTTGTTGAAATCAATAATATCGTGTGTTATTCTTGGTGGTGGTAGAATGCCACTCACGGCCAGGTCCAAAGAAGAATCAGACATCTATCCCAAGAGCTTCATTGTATCTCTATATAATCCATGGAGATATGTGTCAAATCATTTACACCCATGTGTACTATAATTGTATTATATATGTAATTGTAGTGCAAGGACCTGAGTGCTTGTGTGATGTGAGGAATCATGGTGCTTGATAGGCAAATGACCATGACCCTGTCTTTTCACAGACTGGTCAGTATTGCATCAGTGTGTCTCACTATGGAGTCACCTATGACTAGGATATTGAATTCTGTGGAAATATGCCTTACGGGCTTCTGAAATGAGTTAATGTGACTCCTAGATGTTTGCTTCATGGTGGGTGCTGCCTGTGTTGTGGGCTTGTGAGTTGCTGATTTTTTCTTAGGTTACATTGAGGAGTCATTTGTGGTTTAGATAGGTTATGTTTGAGAACCTCAGTCTATTGTTTGATCTGAGCTGTGCTTGTTTTTTTGGTAATCTGCATGTTATTTCTAGTGGTGCTTTGTGAGAGTTTTGCCTTCAACAACATTATGTAACTATATCTCTCACTCACTGTTTATGTTGGTTTAAGTAGTAAGTGTTGGGGGGGGGTGCAGCTTTATTACCACAAGAATAACTTACTAAAGTATAGGACTTAAATTGATTCTCTCTTCCCTGTAAAATATGTCTTGCTTAGGATATCCCCAGTCTCTCAATCTGTGTTTCAAAATGCAAGTTTCAGCAAGAAATTCTTCATCTCTTTCTGTTAACCTACTAGTTCTTATCTGCCATTTCACAATCATTCACTCCAATGGAACTCAGGAAGTTTGCACTATAACTTCCAATGGGTGGAGCCTAAGCCTTTTGACAGAATCAAATTATGTCCTCACATTTCAAACAAATGTTCATATCTATGGAACCATAGGAGTTATGAAAGAAGTATAAATGGCAAACCCTTCAGCATGAACTATTTTTATAGTGGTGGTATTTTTTAGATTCTAGGTCTTAAACTGAATTTTATAAGGCACAGTAAATACAGTGACTATCACATTTGTAATATTTTGCAAACAATTTACAATATCTTAACAACCAGTCAAGTTACACACATACTTTCGGAAGCATTTTATTCATCTAGCTGCGAGCTTTCATGTGAGGCTAAGGAGTTCTATCCATGTTACTTGGTTGTTGAGATATTTAGAAAAATGTGAAAATTATATGAAAATAAATTACTTTCTTAAAAACAACTATTAATATCTATTTACTTGTACTAGACAGATGTCAAATATTAATGCAGTTGAGTTTGCCATTGTGCAAGCTTTAAGATGATATCTTATAAAGCCTTGTACATAACATGGTTTTGGAATTATTGATGCAAATATGAACAAGCAATATTGACGCCTAGAGGGGTCAGTAGGAATTAACTGCAGATGCACCTGAAGACGTCACTCGGATTTAATGACAACACTTCACCTTCACTTCATTACATCTCAACTCTGAGTCTTCTCTTCCATCTATAATACCATTCTGGTACTGTTTAGGGCCCCCAAAAGCACTAACAACTTATTTTAGTGTATATTTCCAAACTTTCCTTTCATATATCAGGAAGGTAAACCCCTAACTTTTTTTTCATCTCCTGCCCCTAGCCAATGAATTTGTCCCCACCTGCATGATGTATGATAGACTTCAACAAATCAGTGTTTCTGGACTTGGATGTTTGTGTCTTTCAGCTTTTTCCGGTTAGGGGTCACCACAGCAGAACTCTGGTCCGCTGATGATTGGCAGTAGAGTTTTACGTACTGGCTTGCCGGGCCTAACGCACAACCTTCAACGAAGGAACGCCCATTCACGCATGTCGCCACACAGAAGACGCTCTAATTGAGAATCGAACGGGCAATGTCTAACTGTGAGGTAATACCCAGAATGTGACGTATGCAGTGTACTATATCTGGAAGATCAACAGCTCCTTGGAAACACATTTTTACAGTGTTTTGTTTCTGTAGGGATTAGAAACATCAGTGGATCCAAACTGCAATGAAGAGCTCATTGAACTGAGAAGAGTCTTCTGACCATTCCACATGTCCTCATCTTTCTGCAACACTGTAAGCTTCAGTTATCAGAAAATGAAAAATAAATGTACAAGCAGCAAGTTGAATATAAATATAGGAGCCAAAATCAGAGATGGTCTGGAAAATCAAAGAGAGTAGTGCTTCAGTCTGATTAGTACGGACAGTAGTGCTTCAGTCTGATTAGTACGGACAGTAGTGCTTCAGTCTGATTAGTACGGACAGTAGTGCTTCAGTCTGATTAGTACAGACAGTAGTGCTTCAGTCTGATTAGTACAGACAGTAGTGCTTCAGTCTGATTAGTACGGACAGTAGTGCTTCAGTCTGATTAGTGCGGACAGTAGTGCTTCAGTCTGATTAGTATGGACAGTAGTGCTTCAGTCTGATTAGTACGGACAGTAGTGCTTCAGTCTGATTAGTACAGACAGTAGTGCTTCAGTCTGATTAGTACGGACAGTAGTGCTTCAGTCTGATTAGTACGGACAGTAGTGCTTCAGTCTGATTAGTACGGACAGTAGTGCTTCAGTCTGATTAGTACGGACAGTAGTGCTTCAGTCTGATTAGTACAGACAGTAGTGCTTCAGTCTGATTAGTACAGACAGTAGTGCTTCAGTCTGATTAGTACTTCAGTATGATCACTCAAACCAGCACTCAGGATGGTTGTGTCTGTGTGTATAGAGGCAGGGACTGCCTGTTTACCTCCAGGTTAGTTTGTTAACTTTTTGTTGTAACAAATAGGGCGCTGTTTGTAAAGTGGTACCCTGTAGATAGTGTTATATTCTGTGTACGAACTGTCTACAGAGGATTTGAAGTTACATTTAATAACACACATAAGACACGTGAATGACGTCTACAGTCAATGCAGGAACCGAATCTAACACTGTACATTACACTGCCCTCTAAATGCTGCTCTTTTTACGATCAGAAAGTTACCAAACTGGTTTGGAGGTAAAATACATTTTTCTGTTTAAGTTAGCTAGTATACACAATGTGAACTATAACATACATGCTGTCAGCAAGGAGGTAACAATATCATTGAAAAAATATGAATTATTTAATAAATGTTCTGCGCATTTTTTTGAGTTTATAATTATGTTTTAAAGAACATTGTTTCTACAAAAAAACAGAGGTTCATTCAATTATCAAAAATCAGAGCAGAATGGGAACATCTGGACATTTGAGATATCTGGACACAGTTGCTAAGGAGCGTGTTAGTCAGGTGCTGATATTAGCCTTTTGTCCAATACTGATAACTGTTGGAATTCCATGCAATAATGTACTGTTTTAGATATGTAAAATGTTTGGGTGTTATGTCTACAATAGTTTTGCTATTATGTAGTAATGTCTGTTATAATGCTTTTTGTGGTGTTTTACACATTGAGTCCAGAGAAGTAAAATTTGTTCAGTTTTCACTGATGTGTGAAATCTGAATGACAATAAAGTTCACTTTGACCTTTGACTTTGATGTTTTATGGAGTGCAGTACCACTGCAGGTGTGGTCGGGACTGAAGTGCTGAAGCACTTTGTTTGAGCTAATATGTGTCATATATTTTTAAAGTCTCAACAATGAAGACAAATTCGTTTTGATTTTATTGACAGCAAGCTTCTAAAAATAATCTGTACTCCCTCAGAGTTATTTTTGATTCCACTAATAGCAATCCAGGCATTTGACACATATATTACTGACACTAAAGGTTTAAATCAAAGAGTAATTGTGAGTGGCTACTAGTACTTTTGTGACATTAAAAGGCAAATGAAAACAGTAAAGCTGCATAATGTAGTAATCCAGTTGTTACATTTGTATCAAGTGGCTTCAGCTTTACCCCACACACACTTTTTTTTTTTTTGTGTTGGGAAAACACTTTTTTCTTCCTCAGCTTTATATCGTGGGAGGGCCATTTCCAACAACTGATCAGTGTGTTAGACAAGCTAGCTACAGTTGTGCTGGGGTATAAATAATAACTGGAAACTATTGTGTAGTTTATACTTTTTCATTAACAGACAACTTTTGACATACTGTAACAGCTTGCTGTTGATAAGGTAGGCCAAGTTTATTTTTATAATTTGGATACCTGAAGAGTTTGATATTTATTAATGTACTTGTGGTTTATGATGAGTCTTACAGGCACTAAATAGGAGATGTATAGGAATATGTCATGTTTATAGAACGAAGTAGTGCATCATTGGGGATGGGGGATACATTTAGTTTATTCAGCATCGTGGTATTGCCCAAGCATGGACAGCAGTTAGAATCTGAAGACTGGAAACAACTAGAAGTGAAGGCATACAAACAAGGTCAGGTGTATAACCTACCAGGGTTAGGTACCCCTTCTAGGTGACCTTCCTATAACAGTGCTTCATTCATAGTAAGTCCCCTGACATACCTACAAGTATATATGAAGGTAGGATGAGAAGATTTTGTCGACATTTACACATTGCACCATTTCTATACACTAGACAATTACAGAAAGGGGTAACAGAAAAGGGATGCTAACACAGATATACTCACAGGTCTATTGAATTAGTAAGATGATCAGAAATATTTAGTGAGCAAAGTACTCAGTACTGAGGCAGGGAAATGCAGTGATAGCATATTCTTCCAGCGTAAAGAAGGCAAGGAGGACCTACAAAAGGCTTTAGATTTAAATAGTCTACTCAGAATCTGAGCACTGGTCCCCAAACAGATAGACACTGCAGAAATGAAGTTATGGTGACCTGAACTGATACTGTACTTTGCAGAGGTAAAATGAGTACTGCATGACGCAGATGCAGCGGGCATGGAAACGTGAAATAGTCATCAAAAATAACCAGTGCTGGCCATTATCAGCGTATCCATTTCAAGGGGTGGAGGGTGTGGGGTTTTTACCTCTGATAAAGCACTCCTCTGCTGATGGGTGCAGTACTCTAATCACACATCAGACTCTGCTGATGGGTGCAGTACTTTAATCACACATCAGAATGTCACTGAATTCAGCATAGAGGGCCTTAACTAATCGATTTTGAATGCAGTGATGTTTAAGAAATCTGTTCTGTTAGGACATACGAAAAGTCCCCGTTATATAGAACAGCATACATGACATTGCTGTAAGCTCCATTCCATGCTCCTACTTCGCATTCTGCTGTGATTATATAGTGCCCCCCTGCTCACTGGAGGAGACTACTACTTGTGAAACTAAAATATGAGTGACTACAGCAACAGTAAGCAGCTGAGGGTAAACTGTATGTGATCTTAAACAGCACACCACCGTCTCAGTTACAAAGTATTCCTGCTCATGTTTGTTGTTTATTTATTGCTGGTAATTCTTAACTTGTATTCTATTTCAGTGACTAAATCTATTTGTTAAATAAGCTCAAGATTGTCTGAACATAGGTACACACACACACAATCTGTGTTTGTGTGTGTGTGTGTGTGTATATATATATATATATATATATATATATATATATATATATATATATATATATATATATATATATATATATATATATATATATATATCTCTATATATATACATACATACATATATATATTATATGTAAAAGTAATGACATTATTAATGTTTACCCACCAACCAGTTGTATAACTTTTTACTGCAGGTTTCAGAGTGGAATACTGTAACAGCTTTATGTAAGGTTCCTGCATAGTCTGCAGCCAGTGGAAGAAATCAAGTAATTTATTTATTTTATGCAGCTCATAAAATTCCTTTTATTAGTGGCAAGTAAAGATCATTATAGCTATCTGATAACTGCAGTCTTTCTTCTGTAGTCTATAAACAGCACTTGAGTGCAATGTAATACTATATACAGTGTAACACTTCATAACCTGTGTGTTTATATACAGTAACAAATCACCAAACTGAATCTGAGGTAAAGAAATGCTGACAACTTGGCTGTGTATGGTTAACCACTTTTGGTTGCAAAGCAATGCAGTGTAGACAGTTTTAGATTGTGCTGTTGCCCTTTCAAAAATCTGCAGACAAAATGGAGGATTTAAATCTCTCTTTTTTTTAGCACACCAGAGACCTGAAAATCATCTTATCAGCCTGAAATAGAGATCCTTACAGCTGTCTGATATTGTGCTTGTTCTTGTATGGTGTGCAGACAATGGAGGGACAGAATCGAACACTATATTTTGTGCTCCACCTTAACAACGACTACGTTTGTGTACAATAATGTCAGCAAACTGACTCTGAGATGAACATAAATCCATCCATAACTCCTTTTTCCTATAGAGGTTTGGGGTGTCACCTCAAACAATAAAAATGTGGAACAAGCGATAAGGTGGAGAGAGCAACACCAAAGCAACAGCAAAAAAGAAAATAGTCTCTCCACACCGTCAAGCCAAATAAAAATTATTAAAAAATGACAAAGCTTTCAGATATAAAAAACATCCTTCCTCAGTGTCTTACACAAAAGAAAAGTTAAAATCAACATTTATACTAATAGTACATGACACAGCCATTAATTGATTAAGGTGAACACCCAGTTCTTAAAGATACAGAAACAATGATAAAAGGGATAAGAAGTATATACATATCTTCCTCTCATTTTTTTCTAATTTTCCTTTGTTTATTTTTTAGAATAGGTTTTAGTGTAACTTGTTTATTTAAGCCCGAGTCTTTATCTGCTTCAAGCTTCACTATCCATTCATATTCTTTCATGTCCACATTATTAACATGGTCTCCACGTCTATTACCTGGGTATACAATAGATATGACCCTGAAGTCAAATTCATGGGGAGCACTCATTGCAGAAATGTGGCAAGCCAGTGAGTTAGTAGGTATATTCCTATGAATCTCCGATATATGCTAAATAATTCTATCCCTCAGGCACCTGACTGATTTGCCCACATAAAATCCTGAACATTTCTTAGATGTGGCAAGATATATAATACCAGTGGTATTACACGTCACTATACAGTGAAAAATGAATCTCCTGCCACTCATAGGATGTATAAATTCTGGGCACTGATTAATACTCATACAACATGAACAATTGTAACATGGAAAAGTTTTTTTATTCTTAAACTCAATTCCTTGTGTATTATTCAAAGAAAAATCTTTGTAACATAAAAGTTATTTCAAATTATTACAATTACGATAGGTAAACATAGGTTGGTCTGGGAACCATTTCTCATGGCCAGGTATAGATTTCAGGACAAACCAATTTTTTCTTATAACATTCTCAATTGTTCTACTCATTCTATTGTATGTCATGAGATATCTAAGGGGTTGTCCATTACCAGGACTCGTAGTGTCAGTATTGGAATCCTCTTTAACAGAAAAGTAGGGTCTGTCTACAGAGTCCCTTAGTGTCAGAGCATCCCTCCTAGCTGTCTCTATTTCTGTCATATTGTATCCCTTCTCCAAAAAACCTACAGTCATTTCCTGTATCTGAACATTAAATACCTCCAGCTCTGTACTAAGTCGACTGGCTCTTAAGTATTGACTTTTTAAGATACTCTTGAAGGTTCTCCTCGCATGCGTACTTTTTTATGGAGATATTTGTTTACGTGGACATCCTTCTTATAGACACTAGTTTGTAAACCATGATCTGTAAGCATCAACTGTATATCCAAGAAAGGGAAGAAAACTTTATATATGGTGTAAGTAACCCCTATGCTAGGAATGTTTCATTCTATAAGCGTTTTGTGGATGACATTTTCCTAGTTTGGCAGGGTACTGTGTTGGATCTACAAAACTTTCATACATACTTGAATGAGACTGTTGAATTTCTTAAATTTGAGATGAAGTTCTCTGGCAAATCCCTAAGTTTCTTGGAGAAGGGATACAATAGTAGGACAGTTGGTGACCTGCATGTTGTAGGTGGAAGGTTGAGAGTTATGTTAATAATTGTTCCATTGCTTATAAAATAATACAATTATCAATGACCAGATCAACAACTTGGACTACCTCATTATAATACAGCCTTCAATGGAAGTGACATAAAACAGAACAGTGTTTACTCAGTAACTATTTGAAATGTTGGAACCTGCTACAGCAAGTCCTGCAATACAGAAACTGAATGGCTGAAAGAATGCACTTACTTACATATATTAAGTCCGAGATGCCATTTCTCAGAATATTCCCTTTTCTCTGAGGTATGGCAATCTTGTAGTTGGTATATATAAATTCAGGGGTTGTGGCGGGTACAGGGGGACTTACCCCCTGCAAAAAGAAATTTAAAGGAGGAAAGCAATTTTTGAGAGTTGCTCTTGTTCTATGTTTTTGGTCTTTTATTTTTGGCTTGTCAGCACTCAGTATTTTAAATGCCAGTTTTTCAATAGGGAGCCTGTTTACCCACAAATATCTAGTGCTTTGTTTAATGATTCATAGATATTCCAGGACTACTTAAGTCTTATGATCATTTAAGTTTTACCAGTACCCCCCTCCCCACCCGCAGGTTGCATCTCATTTCTCCAAGAGAGCCATAATACTCAGTAGTGAGTAAATCTTTGAAAACCCATCCAGTCATCTAGGTTATTGAGTCATAACATGCAGTGGAATTTTGTTCCAGAGTTTAAGGAAGCCATAAATCTTTGAAAACCCATCCAGTCATCTAGGTTATTGAGTCGTAACATGCAGTGGAATTTTGTTCCAGAGTTTAAGGAAGCCACTGGGTTATAAACCTGCCACTCCACCGTGTTGTATTTCTCAGACTTTAGGTCCCTGGTTCTACTATTAGTGTACAGAGATACAGGATGTACACTATGAGAGACATACATCTCTTTTCAAAAGTTCAGAACACACTGAATAAAGTTATAAAGCTTTCAGACCCTCATAATAGCTAAGGGACTTTAGGCCTGCGATTATTTTATTTTATTATTTTTTTTTGTTAGGAACCTCTGTGATTTTTTTAATTGTTTGATATGTTTATTGAAATATATCCTGAAGTGGTCATTGTACTTAATAACTTTTGAAAACCATCATCACATGTTGGTCACAAGAGATGTAGCTATCAAACCCAGTTCCTTGATTGCATTTTCGTTTCATAGTGGTGTGCTGTCATTAAACTGGAACAAAGTGAGGGGTCGTTTATCAAAAGCAAGAATACTACACTCAATAGTGTTTAGTTTGAGCCCATTTTTACTACACCAAGACTTTAGTCAGGACAGTCCATTCTGACTGGTTTGGGTGTCAGTTGGTGACTTAACAACAAACTTCAGTTTACAGTTATTTCCAAACTTTGCTAGCTGGAGGTTTTGGCTCTGTACTTGAAAGTCTGAGAAGTAAAAGGAGAGGCTCAAACACTGAGCCCTGAGGTACACTGCTGCTCACTTAATTCTTTTCTGATCAGGTGCCCATAACTCACACTGTATGGATTCTTTCAGCCAGTCTGCTGTCTATCTTAACACACATTGTCAATTTTTAGGGCATTTGGTGTCTGTATGATGTCAGTGTGGGAAATGATGCAAAGTCATGATATGCCATGTGCTCTGCATCGCCACTGTCTGTAGCCACTGTAACATTTTAGAAGACGTTCACCAGATTCAGTACCCAGGTGTGCTCTGCATCGCCACTGTCTATAGCCACTGTAACATTTATAAGACGTTCACCAGATTCAGTACACAGGTGTGCTCTGCATCGCCACTATCTATAGCCGCTGTAACCCTGTAGAAGATGTTCACCAGATTTAGTACACAGGTGTGCTCTGCATCACCACTGTCTATAGCCACTGTAACCCTTTAGAAGATGTTCACCAGATTCAGTACACAGGTGTGCTCTGCATTGCCACTGTCTGTAGCTGCTGTAACCCTTTAGAAGCCATTCATCAGATTCAGTACACAGGTGTGCTCTGCATCACCACTGTCTATAGCTGCAGTAACCCTTTAGAAGATGTTCACCAGATTCAGTACCCAGGTGTGCTCTGCATCGCCACTGTCTATAGCTGCTGTAACCCTTTAGAAGCCATTCACCAGATTCAGTACACAGGTGTGCTCTGCATTGCCACTGTCTATAGCTGCAGTAACCCTTTAGAAGATGTTCACCAGATTCAGTACACAGGTGTGCTCTGCATTGCCACTGTCTATAGCTGCTGTAACCATTTAGAAGCCATTCATCAGATTCAGTACACAGGTGTGCTCTGCATTGCCACTGTCTGTAGCTGCTGTAACCCTTTAGAAGATATTCACCAGATTCGGTGCACAGGGTCTGCTCATCACAAAGATAGACTGTTGGGAGTCGAGTCTAATAATGTTATTGATATCATAGTTTTTGCTGTCTGATTTAATACATTCCATGGCTTTTCAGATGAGGCTTGTTAAACAGGTCTGTAATTACATCGGTCACTTGTAAGGCCATCACTAATGGAGTAGTACAATCATCAACAGTTCAAGGAATGGGTCTGCAAGGGGATGTTTAACACTATTAATTAATCAAGCAAGGTATATTGTCAGGTTCCATGGAGGAAGTATTTTTGGGCTTGATTATCACTTACACAATGATCTTAAGAGATAGTTGGAGGAGTAAGGAATTCAGGTATTTCAGGGATTTTGATAGCAGTCTCATGGTTGAAATTTGCAATAAATGTGCTTCTGAGGATATTGGTAATGTCTGCTGGGTCAGAATAGGAGGCATCAATATGAATAAGTTTATAGCAATGTAGGGTATTGTTCCTTAGTGAATTAACATAGGTAAAGAAAGATTTATAATAAACATTGGCTACAGAGGCCAGCCTAATGTCATGGGCTCCTTTAATGGACCCAATAGAGTTTTTCAGACTTTTTTAATGTTTTTAATATTTTCTTTCACAAGAGGTTTTTTTTGATGTGCTGTATAATTTTGAAACATTAAATAATGGAAAATACAAGGCACCCTGGCCGTGTGGCTAATTACTTCTTGTCAGTAGCAATCCTACATATTTCCTGCTTTCTTAAGGAGTGACAGGTCAGTCAAGCTAGGGTGAGGCTGTGGATATCTAAACAGTTGTCTAACTCCTTGAAGGAAGACGGTGTTTGTCTCTTTGCTTAATTTGGAGTGTAACTTGGTTCTGCAGAAGGGGTAGATGTGTCATGAATCAGTCTCTCCATTGTGTTTTGTTTAATTGCTGAAACAGATTTAGATCCCTGGCTCTAGTGTTAGTGGGATTGTTTGATTTGTGGATATATATGAGGTCTTGGATTACTGGTAATGCCTAATGACCCCTAAAAGCAAGGCAAAGATCCCCTTAAGGAGTATAAGACACTGAATGCAGGGATAGAGATTACAGCCTTTCCTGATATCTCAAAGGGGACACTGTATTTCATGATAGGTCTGACCAGTGAAGAATATAGAGGGGTAAGAACTTATTTTGATATTGACAAAATATCCTCTGCAGTTAACTGCAGCAGATGAAAGGATTTCCTTGACCAACATGACAGTCAAGGGTGAGAGAATTATCTAGATTTGTTCAAAGGCATCTCACAACGTTTTCATTTTGGATTGTGATATTGTCAATAGTATAAGATGATTGGGGGGTTGTTTGCCAAATGTGACAATGTTGCACTTTATAGTATTTAGTTATAACCCATTTGATGTCATGTTTGAATTCAAATTATTACAAGCGGACTTGAGGAGGGCACCTATTTTACAATTATTCACAAACCTAGTTAACCAGAGGTCTCCATTTATGAAGTGGAGACCTGCAAAGTAGATACTGAATAGTAGAGTACAGAGTATGGAGCCATATAAAACATCACTGGTCACCTTCATGTTCTCCAAAGGCACACTTGCCACACTCACTATATTGGTTCTATCCCTCAGCCAGTTTGCTATCCACCTAACTATGCAGAGATCAACTTGGTGATCATTTAGCTTGTTTAGTATTTTAGCATGTAATTTGTTTGTGTCTTTCGGCTTTTCCTGGCTAGGGGTCGCCACAGCGGAATTCCGGTCCGCTAATGATTGGGAGTTGATTTTTACATGCCGAGTTACCAGCCCTGGTGCACAACCTTCAACGAAGGTACGCCCATTCACGCATGTCTCCACGCAGAAGATGTTCTAGCTGAGAATCGAACCGGACAGCATTTTACTGTGAGGTGACAATGCTGCCGCAGCACCACCACTGTTTTAGCATGTAATACGGTATCAAATGTTTTAGCTAGGACAAGGTATGCTAGATGGAGAGCATGACCACTGTCCACAACTTGTGGTACTCTCTCAAAGAAGTTGACCAGATTCATTAGACATGATCTAACCTTAATAAAGCTGAACTGCTGGCTGTCAAGTCTTACAAGATTCTTTTTTATCGTAGTTAATTAGGTTGGCTATGACATGCTCCATGGCTTTGCAGATGAGACTCATCAGGCTGTTGGGTTTGTAGTTTCCTGGGTTGGTGGTGAGTCTGCTTTTGTGAAAAGGCATCACAACGACTGTGCACCATACCAAAAGGAAAAAACAATGGCTAAGATCAGGTTAAATAGTTGCACCAGAAGGTCTACTACTGCGTGTTTTCGACTGTTTAATAGCCAGGCTAGTATATTATCATTCCCCATAAAGGATGTGTTTTCTTTGTTTTACGGAGTACCTATATTGAGTTTTCTTTGTTTATGATAGTGGATTTGAGATGTTCTGGGGTATGTGGTCTTGGTATACTTTTTGCAAGGATGAAAATATTCACTGAATTTGTTTGCTAGTATGTTAGCAGTATCCATTAGATCTGAATGGGTATGACATTTTGAACTAAATTCTTCACCAAACCCAGTTAACTCCACTGAATATGCAGAAATGTACACCTCCACACTATACCAGCATTTAAACAGCTGCATAGATGTAGCTGAACCCCATAAGATCAAGTGCATGGTGTACTCCAGAAACAAACCCTCATGGTGAAACCATGATATCAACAAGCTTTATAATAAAAGGAACATACTTTTGACCAAAAGTAAGAAGAGTAATTCTCAGAATGTTAGAGATCTTGTCACTGAAATAAAGAAACCCAGGAGCTTAATAAAATCCACCAAAGCCAGGTTTGAGGCTAAAATAGATACCCAAGCCAAAGACAATCACAAGGCATTTTTTTAATTATGTTCATACCTCTCAACTGTCCAGATTTTTGCTTCATTTTTTAGGTCTGCTTCTTAGAAAATGTGTGGTTTTCTGGCAAATCACTGAGGACTGAAGTTAGTAATTAATGAAAAACATTGGAGTTTCAGACTTCATATCCTTCAGAAAATGCATGCTAGCATGAATCCTGTTACTTTAACAATTTTCTAAGCTTATAAGCATGATATTTAAAATCTGTCCCTATTTTGGGCCTTTGTTCCCCCATTATATTAGGCTTTGTCCAGATTTCTTGCAATAAGAGTTTCAGAGGTATGGTTATGATTATAATTTCCAAAGCATAATGCAGTAATGTGCTGAGCTGATTGTGAATGATGTTAACCTGCACTAAGGCTAATGATATAGTGAACCTATTGTCTGATAAATTTAGCTTTAACTTTACCCTCTCTCACCTCCATATATCCCTGAAGATGTACCTGAAACTGTCTCGCCTCCAGCTATCACACAAGACCAAGTACTAAAAGTTTGATAAAAAGCTAAAAATGCTGCATTGATGGGTCCTGACAATACCCTTGGATGCATCTTAAACAGCATGAAGAACGATTTAGCCACACCCATAACAACACTGTTCAGTCTCACCCTCCTCCATACAGGATTTGTACCAAGTGAATGAATAACAGCTACAGTCATTCCCCTGCATAAGGGGGGTGGCTCCACAGACTAAGGCAATTACAGACTCATAAGTCTGACCAGCCTCATATGCAAAGCCATGGAAAGACTTACCATGGAATTAATGACTCAGAATGTAGGGAACCTCCAGTCACTGAACCTGTCTCAGTTTGGATTCATCAAAGGCAGGTCATGCTTACTCAACCTGGCAGATTTTTTTTTTGAAAAGGGCACCAAAGCACTGGATGAAGGCAAAACAGTACACACTATATACCTTGACCTGGCCACATCTTTTGCCATGATTCCCCACTTAGGCATAGTAGAAAAATGAAATAAACTGGGAATAAAATATGTCACCCACTGGACTGCCAACAGACTCACAGACAGGATACAGATAATCAAAACAGGGGAAGTTACCTCCACAAAGAAACCAGTGGTGTCTCCCAGGGTTCTGTATTGGGACCTCTCTTGTTTGGCATTTACTTTTCTGATGTAAAAGCCAAACCCAAAGGGCTTTGGCTGACTAAGTTTGCAGTTGACTGCAAAACTTGAGCAGTCACTAAATCCTGAAATGACTTGGCCATCCTATAGGAAAGTTTGCCCTAAATAAATAAATAACGGGTGCCAAAATCATGGACTGAAACTAAAAAAAAAAAAAAATTGCTGTATCCTTCGGGAAGTCATCTACCCCAGGGAGCTACCACATTGACAATACGCCCCTAAGCGATGAGCCAGTTGTTTGGGATTTGGACAGTGACCTAACTTTTGACCAATACGTGTCAATTGTTGTAAGAAAGTCCATGTATGTTGCAGAGTTTATAAACAAATGGATTATATCTAGATCTAGGAATATCATCATTCTCCTTTAGTCAGCCCTCTTAGGCCGATTGTTTTATATAATACCCCCTTTGGCATGTATCTGTCCAGACATACGCATCAGCTGGAACACCCACAGAGAAACCTTACTAAAAGGATACAAAGCCTAACCAACATGTCCTACTGAGACTGAATCAAAGCCCTGTCACTATACCCAGTATCCTACAGACTGCTAAGACATGACCTGTGTCTGACATTTAAGGCATCCTCTGTCCCATTACTGATGGATTTATTGCACGTCAGTGAGTCAAACTGCATCAGAAATACTCAGTCTAGGGATCAAAGCCTCGTGTGCAACTTCAACAGAATGATTTGAAGGGGCATATATATCCCACAGAGGATATCACTGCTGTGCAACGGACTCCCTGTCCACATAAAACAGAGTTCATCCCTGTCCATATTCAAGTACAACTTATATCTATGGATGGGAGACAGATAATTTATCCCAAGACTGCCCTCTGTACTACTAATGGAGAGAGGCAACCCCTAAATGCTTTATCCCATGCATGTGTCCCCTCAAATTATCTATGCTATTATTCCAGTTATTCTTATTGGGGTAATGTATAATTATTAACTTTTCGTCCCTTTTCCTTTGCTTCTCTTTAGCTACCCCTGTCTGCTACACTCTTTCCCTAGGTCCTTTCTGCTTACCTGTCTATGGTCTTACTTTGAATCTTATTTTAGCTACCCCTGTCTGCTACACTCTTTCCCTAGGTCCTTTCTGCTTACCTGTCTATGGTCTTACTTTGAATCTCCTTATCACTTAAAATACCTGCAAATCTAAAAGGTACTGGTAGGTTGTGATTTCGCCACTAAATTGCACCCACTCAAGAGCTTCCTCTCTAGCTTGACTCCCTAGCCTCTGCAGCACTTTCAGGTGGGTGACTGATTGTTTTTTTCTTCAGTGGTTAGAGACTCAGTGTTAGCCCCGCTCTGTTTGCCCTCGCTACACTTGGGCTCACTTTGCTCCCCTACCCACCCACCCCATATCCTTTCCTTTATACTTAACCCTCAGGTACTCTCATACCCATAGTCCCAGCCTTCCTTTCTTCCAGAATACTCCTTGTGTTTCTCCTCCTCCCCTCACCTACACCTGCAATACCTGAATTGCTACAGCACTTGTTACTCCTCACTTACACCAACTCCCCCTACTGGTTACATCCCAAATTCTCATTGTATTTACATCTCTGAAACTGATACCTTCCATAGCACGCTCCCTCTAATTACTTCAATCTATAGATTCCTTCCTCACATTTAATATGACTACTCCAACCTATTATATTCTCTGCCTGCCTTCACTGCTTCTCCTTTCCTCTCTTAATCCCCATTTAACTCCAGTGCACAATGACCCTACAAATTCTCAAACCAATGTCTTCTTACCTTCACAGCAGTCTTTTGACATCTCCTCATCTATCTTCCCTCTAAATACCCCTCTTCCTAAAATCAAAATTCCTCCCTCCTTCACAATCTATTCTAAAATTAAAACAAAATATTTCTGCTACTACCTGCACAAACATAAGCTCCACTTCCTCTCTGAAGCCCTACTTCTATCAGGAGACATTCATCCTAATCCAAGGCCCATCTCTTCCTCCCCCACCTATAATGCTACCTCTCCCAGCCAACAAGTTCCTACTCTCCCCAAAAAAGCACATCTCATTCTACTCAATGAACATTAGAAGTATACTTAATAAAACTAGTGAATTCCATGCTTGGATTACCAACCATGCCCCAGACATAATCACTCTAACAGAAACATGTCTGAAACCACACACCCCTAATAGAGATATTCTTCCCCTAGGTTATAATATACTTCAGCTAGAGCGCCAAAAGAAAAAAGGGGGTGGAGTTGCCATTGTCTACTCCAGTCACCTAACCCTTACTTGGCTTAATGAACCTATCCCATCTTTCCCTCCAGCTAAAATCCTGGCAGATAACTTTAAAATTAATACCTATTCTACTGTCACTATAGCAGCCATCTATATTCCTCCAGGTGACAACATTCCCCTGCTGGAAAACATTCTCTCATATCTCTCTGAACACTTTCCAAATGAATTTATACTCCTCGGGGATGTTAATATTAACTGGCTAACTCAATTCCCCTAAGTCCTCTTCTTGCATTAACTTACATGGCTTTACATAATTAATGACCAAATCTAAAAAGGCCAGCAGTCAAGTGAGAAGTTAATACCGACTTTTATTAAGCCCAAAAAGGCATCCACAGACCAGTTTTGGCCATAAGCCTTTTTCAATACGTTACCCATGAACTTGAACTCATTCACATTTTTATAGAAAAAATTAATGATCAGCTGGTTCATACCATCCAATCAATTGTTACAAATGTTCATTCAACCCAGGAGAGAAAAAAGCCCCCACAATTTAACAATCCAGGTTTTTTCTTGTTTATTCAAAATATTGTGCCAACCAGCTTTGAAGTTTCTGTTATCAAAAACTTTATTAATAACAATAAATTTAAATTGTGCAGTAGGATGTTTTATAGTATGCTTGTACAAAGCATTAGTTGAACATTTGGCTCTAATGTTACTAGATGTTCAGAAATACGTAATCTAATAGGTCTAGACATCGGACTTACATAAAATGCTGAACAAGTACACATAACTTAATAACCAGCAATCTGTACTGCAATTGGCAAATATATTAATGTTGAATATGTGAGATGCATTTTTACTAGTGAATTCCTTCGTTTTGCATGTATGCCTACAAAATGAACAGTGACCACATGGAAAACATCCCACCCATATTCCACTATCCAAAGTAACCTGAATAGTATTTACAGATTTTTTTTGTGTTTGTAATGATTAAAAAAATCATCCTAAGGGTTTACCTCTCCTGAAGGAGAAACACCATCTTGGACTCAAAAGATTACTGAGCTGATCATCAGCTAATAGAATGTCCCAATGTTGTTGAATAACGTCCATGAAGCAAAAAGTATTATGGCCATAGCTGGTAATCAATCTAATATTATTGTTTGTTTGAGTTTTATTGGATTGATATTTCAATAAATCTGTTCTATCTAAAGACTGAAGTTCCCTACTGGTCTGAAGAATGTGAGACTTGGTATATCCTCCTTCACCAAATCTACCTATTATAGGTTCATAGGTTAGTACTAAGCTAACTGCCCTTGCAAGCCATTTTAAGACTAGCCAATTATCCCTTGTGAGACTCAAACCTTGTGTTTGTAAGGCAAACACCTTAACCATTAGGCCACCCTCCCAACCACTGCTGTTGAGATAAGACCCCCTACTCTTCCCATAGCCATTAAGCACAGCACCACTTACTCATTTATCCAATACTTTCTCATATCCAAGGACACTAGACATGTGAGGCAAGAGCTGGGCACTGATGAATTACAAGACTTAACCAAATTGTCTGCTCAAAATGAGCTTGCTTCTGCCTAAAAATGATGCTATGTGGATAGCAAGGACTTTTGCCAGCAGGATTGGCCTTAGGACAATTGGATCTATTTATCCCAGTAGTGTCCCCCTCCCTCAAATTTGCCCCCACATTTGACTGTAACATTGCCAATATGCCTAATGTGGCCCAGAGATTGGCTTGAGAAATGCTACAACAAAATGCAATTTGGCATTTTCCTAGTGGAAGCTTTGCTCCTGTAGTAGTTACAAGTCTCAATAGTGGAACGAGCAATATTTACCGTCATGCATTGCAGCAGTGGATAGTGCAGGATTATTAATAAATGCAACTTCACACCTCTTATAGGGCTCACATTCTTACCTGCTCACACGCCTAGCCAACTGCTGTTATTCATTGCTCAGATAAGGTTTTCAACACACAGCTGGTCAGAGTAACCATCTGTTTTTGTGTACCTTCCAGTTACTGTTTTGCTTCTTATTAGCATGGTCTGCTTGTTATTGTCTGTAGCACCTCCTAATGATGCTGGAGTATGTAAAGTACTTAACTTGCAAAGATAGATAGTTTTATGTTTGTAAAACAAGGTATAGCACTCCTCTACCCAGACCATTTTCAGGCACAGCATGGTAGAAATACAACCAAAGGAGCAATACACTGTAATCAAAATCATCATAACAGTAGTGATGTAAAAGCAAATATGAAAAGAGGTATATATCATGAAAGGTTCATGGGTTCTTAGGAGACTACTAGTCTAACAGCTTAAAAGTCCTTACAAGCCTAACCATTATTATCCAAATTTACCTGATTTATGATCCCTAGGGCATAGAGGATGGTTTAGGTTTGTACTTATGCCTTTCAGTATTTTACAGACTGCCCCTGTCCGTAAGGGACATAGGAGCTACCCCAGCAGTGAATTTATGATTCCCCTTCCATTGATCCAAACTGCATATGAAGAGGGCCAGGGAGGGGCTCTGCTTAATGTGAATAGAAAGCCTCTTCCAAAGAAGGGGTAATCTCTGAGACACATATCTGCCTCTCCAGCATGTTTTGCTTGACTCGCAGACCAGGTTTAGATCCTTAGATTGGGTGACCTTCATGATGTTTGTCTTGTGAATGTGTAACAGCTCCATTAGGGCTGGATATTTGAGTGACTTGTAGGTTATGTATAGGTCACCTCTTAGTTGGTAGGAGACAGTGTAAAAAGTGATAGGGTTTTGCACAGAGGACATTTTGTTAACACCCTTTATTTTCCTTGTGAGGAACCTCTGAGGTCACTCCAGCTGTTGTAAGTGCCTAGTCAAGTACATGCCAGATGGTGCATTGTACTCAATTATTAGTCTGATGAGGGCCGAGTACAGTGGAACTATAACTTCCTTGGATCTGAATGCTTCTATTTTTACCTATAAATTGTGCAATACAGAAGGACACCCTCACCACTGTGGACACATAGTGATCAAATTCAGGCTGCTGTCTAACTGTGTACCTAGATCTCTCACCTCTGAGTCCACACTTAGGGGTGTGATATTAATTTTGTAATTTGTGGGGGTGTTTGACTTCCCAAAGGCCATGATTATGTGTTTTTTTTTGCATTTAGTTTTAGGCCACAGCATTGGCAGCAATCAATTATCTGATTCAGACCTTTCTGAAAGATATCTACATTGTCGGGGGGATTCAGTGGTTGCCCCCAACTTGCAGTCATCGGCAAACTTTGTCAGCTAGAGGCATTCCACATTAACCTTGACTTCAGAGAAGTATATTCCAGACAGGAGTGGTCTCAGCACTGAGACCTATGGCACACCACTAGTAACTGGCCTCTTGCTGGATCTGGATTAACCCCATTTAACTTGTGCCCTGTCTGTGACTCATTTGGCTATCTATCTGGTGACATAGGGATTTACCCCCTTTAACAGCATGTGTCCTGTGTGTGAGCCATTTGGCTATACATTTAGTGATAGGAATTTATGCCCAGTTTGGAAGTTTGTTTATAATACCTGAGTGGGAATTGTGTCAGATGCCTTGGACAGGTCAAGGTAGGCAGTATGTACTGTTTTACCTTCATCCATGACCTTAGTGACTTTCTCCAAAAGAATCCACCAGATTTAGTAGGCATATCGTGCCCTTGACAAAGCCGAATTGGGTTGGGTCCAGTGTTTGGAGGTTACCCAAGTCATTATTTATTAGGTCCATGATTATTCTTTCCATGGCCTAGCATATATGACTAGTCAAACTTATGGGTCTTTAATTTCCTGGGTAAGTAGATGGTCTACCTTTTATGTAGATTGATGACCATTGCTGTCCTCCACTTCACCAAAAATAGGAATGGCTTACAAGCCACAGTCTCCTTTAGCAAGAATGGAACCCATTCCATCAATGTTACCACTGGTCTGTGTATTAACTGCCTGTACTACAGAAATAGGATATGTAGCATAAATGAACAAAATCATAAGTATACCTGATATAAGAATTCAGTCAATCTGGGGTGTAAAAAACATTAAAGCAAGAGTCAAATGAGGGATCAAGTGGGTGGAGGGAGACAAAAAAGACAGAAAAAAACAACAAAAAGATGACTAATGGGGAAGACAAGGGTTGGATTTGTGAATCTCTTACCCAGGTTGAGGATATTTCTACAGCACTATAGGAGTTTGGGGACATGTTTACTGGTATGCCAGGGTGCATCCGCCTGATAAAACACCATGTAGACACCCAGCATCAGTAGCCCATCAAACAGGCCACTTGTAGTAAGCTTGAGTGAGTTAAGCAGATCCAGGCAGATGAACTACTGGAGATACTGGACCTAATGATAATCAATTTTAAAATGTCATTTGATAAAATATAAGATAATAAATTAACATTTTAATATACAGCAATAGCATATATACATGGTACCTAATATGTTCATTGCATCTCTGGTTCTACATACTGCTGTTCATTGCATCTCTGGTTCTGTGTACTGCTGTTTATTGCATCTCTGGTTCTACATACTGCTGTTCATTGCATCTCTGGTTCTGTGTACTGCTGTTCATTGCATCTCTGGTTCTACATAATGCTGTTCATTGCATCTCTGGTTCTGTGTACTGCTGTTTATTTCATCTCTGGTTCTACATACTGCTGTTCATTGCATCTCTGGTTCTGTGTACTGCTGTTTATTGCATCTCTGGTTCTACATACTGCTGTTCATTGCATTTCTGGTTCTGTGTACTGCTGTTTATTGCATCTCTGGTTCTACATACTGCTGTTAATTGCATCTCTAGTTCTGTGTACTGCTGTTTATTGTATCTCTGGTTCTACATACTATTGTTCATTGCATCTCTGGTTCTGTGTATTGCTGTTTACTGCATCTCTAGTTCTATGTACTGCTGCTTGTTGCATCTATGATTCTACATACTCATGTTTATTGCATCTCTGGTTCTATGTATTGCTGTTTATTGCATCTGTGGTTCTACATACTGCTGTTCATTGCATCTGTGGTTCTACATACTGTTTTTCATTGCATCTCTGGTTCTGTGTACTGCTGTTCATTGCATCTCTGGTTCTACATACTGCTGTTCATTGCATCTCTGGTTCTGTGTACTGCTGTTCATTGCATCTCTGGTTCTACATACTGCTGTTCATTGCATCTGTGGTTCTACATACTGCTGTTCATTGCATCTCTGCTGCTACATACTGCTACATGTTGCATCTCTTTTTCTATGTACTGCTGCTTGTTTCATCTCTGGTTCTACATACCACTGTTCATTGCATCTCTGGTTCTACTTACTGCTGTTTATTGCATCTCTGGTTTTACGTTCTGCTGTTTATTGCATCTCTGGTTCTGTGTACTGCTGCTTGTTGCATCTCTGGTTCTATGTACTGCTGCTTGTTGCATCTCTGGTTCTATGTACTGCTTGTTGCATCTCTGGTTCTACATACTGCTGCTTGTTGCATCTCTGGTTCTATGTACTGTTGCTTGTTGCATCTCTGATTCTACATGCTGTGGCTTGTTGCATCTCTGGTTCTATGTACTGCTGCTTGTTGCATCTCTGGTTCAATGTACTGCTGCTTGTTGCATCTCTGGTTTTACATACTGCTGCTTGTTGCATCTCTGGTTCTATGTACTGCTGCTTGCTGCATCTCTGGTTCTACATACTGCTGTTGATTATATGTCTGTTACACTGTGAGTGCCATTACCAAAGTACAAATCCAGGCCAAAATATGCACTCATGTACCCAATACAGTGCACCACTGTACCTGAGAGTAGTTATGCCACTGTTGTATGATACTCACTATTTCCAATTTATATCATGCATATTGAAATGGTTATTATAGTTATGAGTGTATGCATGTACTAGGAGGGTAGTATATACGTGTCACAAGTTGTACTTCTGTTCTGCTTCTGTTGACTGTATTCTTCCACTGCACCTCTGTAGCCACATTGTAGTGCACTCTGTGTAGTCGGACTCTTCATGTCCTACAGCAGGTTGTTGTTCATACTACCCCTATAATTCAAAACTTGTAAGACATGTGCACATCAAAAAACTTACACTGCTTGTTTCTGGCAGCAACAACCTGAACTGCATTGAACTAGAAATGTGTTTCTTCATTGAATCACAATAAGACATTTGAAAGGTACACAGTTTTAACAGTGGTTGTAACTGGTGAACACATAATGTGTGTATGTGTGTGTGTGTGTGTGTGTGTGTGTGTGTGTGTGTGTGCATGCTTGCGTGCATATGTATTTGTGCACAGCATGCAGGGTGATATATTACACCATATGTGTTTAACAGCAGCACCCTAAAACATGTAACATGGCAGTATTTACTCTGCTTAAATTATTCCTTTGATCACAATCAGGCACTACAGATGTATACAGTATTCAGAATGACTATAAATTCTTGTGTGTGTGTGTGTGTGTGTGTGTGTGTGTGTGTGTGTGTGTGTGTGTGTGTGTGTGTGTGTGTGTGTGTGTGTGTATCTGTTTCCATGCATTCTAAGGGAATGTAGTAGATTTCATTGTGTGTCTCATAAAAATGAGCAGAAGTGAAAAACAGACCTATATATACGTATTTATTAATTTATGCAAACACAAAACTGAGTCCTCCAAAAGTGAGAATGAATTGAGAATTACCACCACTTTTAAGGGCAACCACAAATTCTTCATCTGTGTCAGAATTTGGACATAATGCCCAGAAATGCTCAGAGCTAATACAGAACAGCACTTACTGATCCTCCAAGGACATAGCCAACATATTAGTGGACAGATACAGGTCTAACTTTATCCCCCCAGTATCCATTAACTTTCCACAACTTACTAGCATAACCACACCATCCCACATGATCACTTCTGAGCTGGTCCAGAACCAAAATGCTGTCTCCAAGACCAAAAGCACTTGCTCCTTGTTTCCTGATAATATGCCAGGCTGCCTTCTTGTCACTGACATTTGTCAGTTTTAGTCAACGAGTAACCTTTAACATGTAAATGATTTATTTTTACAATGGGCACCAATATTTTCTAAGCTGAAATATATACTTCATAGAATCTTCTAGGTTAACTGCTTTAAAGAGTTACCCAATCCCATAAGACAAAGTAAGTTTCTTTAGACAGACAGCCTGTCACATAGTGCAATATTAGGGCAACTGTGAGACAAAACTTTGGGACATGTCTCCTGTAGAAAAACTAACAGAGTTGTCCTTCTTACATAACTGGTGTACTTCTGTTGGGGTAAGGGTGGTATAGCTGGAGAGAAGAATGGAAGGTGAGGACATGCAGCTGCAGTGTTAAGGTACTTTGTATACTAATTTAAATGAAAGTGCAGTTGAATCAGAATATCACTAAAGTACAAAGCAAAGACATAGCTCTAAACCTTCTAAATCCAACATGGGGAATGCAGCCCTCTCATAATGTGGAGCAAATTGGGAACATGTGGAATATTCACTAAAAGCTAATAGACAGCTTCATCTAGGAAGCTCACAGGGTATTTAAAATATGTTTCTTTATACTAATAAAATGTTCTTTTGATGAATTAAAATGATACCATGGATATCATTCAAAAATTCCCAACACTGAATATGTGAAAGACCTCTTCAATGTAAAACTGAAAGGAACAAGGGGCTGAATTCATGAACATTGTTATCTTGAGTGTGTTGTGCTATGACATGCACACAATAGCATACTATTTTGCATTCATTAAATGGCTCTACACTACATGTATAGCTGCAAAACAAAGGTAAACAGAAGAGTATGCTAATGAAAGCACAGCTAGCTGAATTAAATGCCAATTAACCAATCCAAGATGGCAGAGCCATTTAAGAATTTATAGAGTAATGGTGTAGAGATGGTTTAGCCCTTTGCCATGAACTCCAAAACCTAATGAATACAGCCACCACCACACTTAGAAAAAACAAGCAATGCTAGGGTCTGCTGCTGCTCTCTTGCATGTGTAGGTGTAATACACTCAAATCTATGCTGCTAGTGCTGCTGATAGACCTCATCCAAGGAGAAGAAGGGTGTTCAGACCCCATTTAACATATCATGGACGGCATGATATTGAAATATTAGAGTAATATATGGTTGATTCGGAAACACTACAGGAACTGTGCAACCTCTGCCGTCCCCACCTGAGACCTAAGAGAAATCGAGGAGAACCTATACCAGTGGAAACTAAGGTACGAGTAGCATTAAGGATATTAGCTACTGATACATTCCAGAGATCCACAGGGAATATGCTAGGGGTGTCACAGGTCTCAGCCTCCGGAATATTGCACCAGTGTCTTAATGCTATGCTACAACATGCAAGGGAGTACATCTATTTTTCATTCATACTAGAGGAGAAAGCAAGAACAATATGCAGGAATTGTTTGCTGTAGCATACTTCCTTGAAGTTTTGGGGGGGGGAGGCATAGACTGCACTCATGTAGAAATTAAAGCCCCGCCTGGTAAACAGGGAAAGATGTACATCAATAGGAAGGGGTTCCACTTAGACAGCTGCCAGGTTGTTTGCACTTTCCAAGGGATTATATTCAATGTGTTTGATGGCAACCCAGGCAGTCACCATGACTCAACATATGACACACCTCTCAGCTTTACACAAGGTATGCTAGGAGTGATGTTCCACAAGACGATCTACTGAGTGATGCAGGCTATGCACTGGAACCATGGCTCATGACAACCATCAGAAATGCACACACACACACACACACACACACACACACACACACACACACACACACACACACACACACACACACACACACACACACACACACACACACACACACACACACACACACACACACACACACAAGATGGATACAACAATGCCAATGCTCAAACGTCATGGGTTTTGCTGTCTAGACAGATTAGGGGTGCCTTTTAGAAAGACCGAGGTACCTGCACAGAAATTGTCACAGTCTGTGCCATGTTACACAATATCATTTTGAAGAAACACCTGTAAAAGGGAGAGCAGGGGCCAGGACCACACATTCCTGAACCACAGACAGGAGCAGCACCTCCACCCCATACAGACGAGGATTCTGAGGGAGACTCTCCAGTTGCAAAGGCAGACAGCAGATGTAGGTATGCACACTATACCCTTGCCCTGGGTAGGAGGCAAAGGATAGCACACATGCTCACCACCTAATAATTAATTGTAAATGTACTCAAGCAGAATCTATGTGAGGTGTTCAGCAATGGCATTATTGGCGTATAGGAATGATATCTGCAGTATACACCTGTGCATTGCACACAATAACTGGCATCAAGCCAGTTACTTACTTACTCACTGTAGTCAAACCAGTCAATAGGACAATTATATCAACAGTTTCACAAGTAGGGCAATAAGCAGGAATGCAGTATTAGTGGTTTGAATGCATGACTTATAATACTAACTCAAAAAATCATTTTGAAAAAGCATGTACAAAAACATCCCAGATTTTCTTATGCAGTACATATGCATAAAATCAACATAGTGAGAAAGACTAATTTAGCTACCCCCTCTGTGCATTAGACATATGTGCAACCCTAAGTCAAAACAAAATGAACAGAGGTCATGGCACAGTCATCACTATGTGCACAAGGTGGGTGGGTGGGGGGCAGAAGGCCAAGGCTGACACCAACTTAGTGAGTGTGTGTGAGTAAGAAACACAGAATGTTCAGTAAAGTAGGAAATATCTCAGGTCACTAACAGGAGATGTATCACAGTCAATATTTAGGATTGCTTAGCTTTCATGTATGTGAGTTGGTATGGGCAGTTATTGTGAAATGCATGTGTGTGTGTGTGTGTGTGTGTGTGTGTGTGTGTGTGTGTGTGTGTGTGTGTGTGTGTGTGTGTGTGTGTGTGTGTGTGTGTGTGTGTGTGTGTGTGTGTGTGTGTGTGTGTGTGTGCGTGTGTGTGTGTGTGTGTGTGTGTGTGCCTGTGTGTGTGTCTGCACAAACACATTCAAGCTCTGTAAGAGCTCCTCTATATCACCACCATCATCATCAGAGACTACCGATACTCTGATATCAGGCGGTACAAGTTGTACACTGCCACTGTCAGGGTCACTGTGATAATAAGCAACAAACACAAGGAGAGAAAGAGTGAGTGGAAATGATCCAAACTCGGTTCTACACACTCATGTTAAACAATTTCACATGTTAAAGGAACACAATAGTTACTTGCTCCTCAGACTTATATCCAGCTAATGGGCATTACTAATCCAAGAAATGTTGTGCTTACCATCTGCAGATGGTCTTTTAGACGGTAATTCTGACATCCTTGGTAAAAGGAGAAGGCAGTGGAAAGAAGGCTATTAAGAATGACAATGCAAATGACACCAGGACAGGAGAATAATGCTCTGCCTATCTTCCTCTTATGAAATATCTCAGAATCAATCAGACTGACCATTCCCCCCAACACACTCTCTTTTGGACTGTGTCTCTTCTAAGCCATACCTCTTGAAGGTTTCAGATATATCAGAAGTATGCAAGTATTAACACATAAAGACATTTAGAATGGTAGTAAATAATTTATATATAGCATACCTGGAAGTTGTTCTTGGGACATGCTTGGCCTGTCTTCCACATCAGCACCAGCATCAAGAAATCTGTGTGAACCCTCTGTTGATCTATCAGGCTCACTCACAGTGGACAGGAGCTGCTCAGGTTCAGTGAGTTGTGGTTCAGTAGCAAGACCATGCCCTTTAGTCATCTGTTCAAGTGTTACCACAGCTGTCATCTTGTGGGCTTCTGTAATATCAATGGCACAGTGCCGCACTCAGTTATAGTTTCTAGCATGGCTGCCCACTATGTTTATGTGAACAATCACTCACTGCCATATGCTTTTTTTCTGGCTGACATATCACATCTGCCTCTGTCAAGCAGGAAGGATCCATGACAGTGTAAGGCTTCAATGATGACCTCTTTCTCTGCATCACTGAATGGTGGTTTGCATGGAACAGAAGGTATGGGTGCCTTAATCCTGTATGACATGAAACAGAAAAAAGACAAAATACATTTGTAGCACATAGAGAAATTATTCTCTTAAAATAAAATCTGTGCACCTATTGTCAGCACAAAATGGGTGAACACACAATGGCCACTTAGGACTACACAAAAGTTAAGAGTACCTCTCTTAATAATAATAATAATAATAATATTAGCAAGGGATGTGGTATCATATGACAGTTTGTACAGTATTATAACACAAAAGGATTAACATAAGTACTGTGGACAGATGTTTCGCATATGCTGTATAAACTCTCAGAATCATACCTCATCACAGTAAGAAGTACTCCTTCATGGCATACTTTGTGTCCTAATTGCATGTAGTCTGGCAAGCATGACCTGTTGTCAATGCCCATATGTCCCTTTCTAAGCCATAGACACTACATGACCTGCTGCGAATGTCCATATGTTCCTTTCTAAGCCTTAGACACTACATGACCTGCTGCGAATGTCCATATGTTCCTTTCTAAGCCTTAGACACTACATGACCTGCTGCAAATGTCCATATGTTCCTTTCTAAGCCTTAGACACTACATGACATGCTGATGATGTGTAGTCCACATGTAATGTTTGCAGCAGATGTGAAAATGCAGCATGTGTCTTTGTAATAGTATAACTGCTGATGAATGTAAATACAAGTCATGTTTGTCCTTGTATTTTGTGGTTTTGAATATAATTATTACTTTTTGTCTTTCCAATTTGCCCCCTACTTGGCAGAGCACAAACAGGCATCACAGCTAAAAGACAAAGGCAAAATTAATTTCTGTACTATTCATTAGCACACACTCCTGGCACTATTGCATGGTTCATAGGTTCATAGGTTCATACTAGGCTATCTGCCCTAGGGCATTTATAAGCCTAGCCAGAGTGTGTTTGGCTTTCGCCACCCATTTTAAATTAATTTTACTATGCCCTTTTTCGAGGTTAGTATACTGTGCCTCTGTCTAACAGTGACACAGAAGTGATACCCGGGGTAAACCTACGATCTCCCATCCACTCATCAAGATTCCTCTTGAAGAGAGTCAATGAGGGACTCTGCCTAACCTGGACTGGGATTTTATTCCAGAGTGAAGGGAGCCTCTGGGTTATGAATCTGTCCCTCCAGCATGTCCTATTTATTTCAGTGCTGAGGTTCAAGTCTCTCAAGCGCGTAGCTATATATATATATATATATATATATATATATATATATATATATATATGTATATATATATATATATATATATATATATATATATACACACACACACACACATATATATATATATATATATATATATATATATATATATATATATGGGTCCAAACTAATCCAACGCAAAACAGCGACCGACAATAATAAATACCGACACTACACAAACAAAAACACACGACAACATGGACACACCAACACCCAAAACAACACACTACAGGACATAACCTTTTCACCCACAGGAGCCCTAACCCCCCCTCCAACCACAAAGCCTACCCTACTACTGCACCCCTAACCTAACCTCTCCTACCTGCACCCACCAAGACACCTCCTACCGCACCCTAACCCCAACTCACACCTACTAACTCCTTAACCCCCCCTAACACCCGCCTCGCAACTACTCTCCTACCTGCACCCTCTCCCTAACTCAACCCTTAACAACCCCCCTTACCAACCCCACGCTACACGCACTCCATGCAACTCACCCCTAACCCACACCCTAACCCCTATTGCACACCTACCTGTCAGCTCCATACTCCTAAATCCTCACTATCGCCACTTACTTGCAAGGCTTGCTTACACATTCCTTCCGCGGTATTCCATGTCAGAGTGTCGTCCAACCAGGTCTTTTCCGTTCGCCTTCTTCTTCGTCGTGTCGGCGAATCGGCGTTTCGGTAATTAGTAGGGTACCCATATATATATATATATATATATATATATATATATATATATATATATATATATAAATATATATGGATCTAGAACTATTGAACAAAAGTTCAATAGTCCGAATCCACAATCACCGAACACACTTTAACGAAAGTGCTTTCATCGAAAAAGCGCTTTCGTTAAAGTATGTTAAAAAAAAAAAAAAAAAAAAAAACAATAAATCTACTTGCCCCGCTGCACCCCCCATCCCCTTCTTTAATATCTCACTCTGAGATCGCACTACAGTGAGGAAAAGGGAATATTCCCTTAGCCGTACCATAGTACGATTTCCGCAACAGGCATACTTATGCGAAAGTGATTCTTCAGTGAAAAGCACTTTTGCGTAAGTATGCCTGGCCGATAGTGATTCCCATATTATATATGGGTCCACTTTGAAATTTCAAAACTTCAGATGTTCGAAGTTTTGAAATGTCGAAAAAAAAAACAAAAAAAAAACTAAAGCAATAAAACTTAAGCAATCATGTTTTTGCAGGGGGGGGGGGGCTGTGATTCCACACCTCCTGCTACTTAAATATACTAACTCCGAGATCACACTACAGTGAAGAGAACGGTAAAGTTACCATTCTGCACTGTCGGGCGATCTCAATTGTTCAGTTTCGAGATTTCAAAACTTCGAACATCTGAACCTTGGGATTGTGATGTTCGAGGTTTTGAAGTTTCGAAATTTGAAAGTGGACCCATATCTATATATCGCTGTCTGTGGCACAAGCTGTAAATGCAGTGATTTTGGACCAATAACAGAGTTGCTCTTGGGTTCATATCTATACTGTGTAAAGAGAATGCTGAAATTATTACTCAAAATGTAAATTTTACCTGCATCAAAACTCTATATGCTTTTTTCTGTATCTTGCCTTCTGCACTTGTTTGCTGCTGACCTGCAGACAATCAAGCTTACCTGCTTAAGGAAAAAGTGAAAGTTAATTTGGGCAGCCTTCTGTAGTGCAAACAGATTTAGTGGCAATGTACAGACTGTACACGGTACTGAGTGGAGAATATCCGGCTGTTGTGTTACTGTCTCTGTGGCACAAGTGCACTGACTTTAGAGACAGCACACAGGTGATCCAGGGTTCAAATCCACCTAACATTTATTTTTTCAAAGGGGCCATTTTTCACAACACTACGTAGAAATAGCTATCATAAGTAGGACGATTGCAAGAAATGTATCAGTAATGGTTTGATAACTACACTTTTCTAGAGAGCATATATCATCAATGACTTACTTATAAAATACAGTTGATTGTGTGTGGAATTATTTAAGCATGACAATTATGATAATTAATGAAAAATGCACTTGCATATTTATGATGGGCACAATAGTTTAGTTAAAATCAAGTTGTCTGCTCACATGGCTCAACTATGTGTTTAGCAGAGTATGTGTTGTGAAGTATGTATGTATCATATCCCAACCTCTATTACTCAGCTCATGAAAGTCTATCCATCTGACACAGGTTTACAAACAGTAATAGTGCCTCTTTCATAGGAATGCAGCTCCCAGGACTTCTTAAAGTCACAGACATACAGACCTATCTGAAGTATATCTCCATTCGGGAACACTTTATAAGCTCAAAATACTGAAATGTCGAATTTCAGAATCTCGAGCTCATAAAGTGGAAGGATCGGAAGATTGCAATCCCAAAGCGTGAAATTCAAAATCTCGAATGCCAGAGATTTTGAATTAGCGGTTCTAGTGTTGCACTGTGTTCATGGATTCAAGTAAGTGTTTATGTTTAAGGGTGTTGGGTAGGGGCTGTAGTGTGTGTTAGTGTGTGTTGTTACTGTGATGTGTGCGCGCGAGAGGAATGTAGTTTGTGTAGTGGTGTTTCATGTGTGTGTGCATGTAGTGCGACCTCGGAGTTAGAATATTTAAGTAGGTGTGTGTGCTTGTTTAGTTGTGTGCGTGTGTGTTCTATTGGTGTTTGAAAGTGTTGGGTGTTTGAATTTCGCAGTTTTGTGGTTTTGGGATTTAGGCTTTCGCAGTGTTGTGGTTTCGGGTTTTTGGATTTTCCACCTTACGGGCTCGAGATTCTGAAATTCGAGATTTCAAAATGTTGAGCTTATAAAGTGAATCCCTCCATTCACACTGAATGCAATATATCTGTAATGACCATTGCTGGAAGGGAGTCTTGTAGCACTGAGAAATATAACCTCACTTGAAAGCTATGCATCCTTTATTTCATTGGTTTGATTCCAACCTTATGCAGCTAACTTTTTACAGTGTGCAAGTCCCAACAAATTATGTCCCCCCTCATCCTATTTAACTTTACAAACACCAAGGCTTGCAATGCAAGGCATTCAGCATGTCAGTATTAACCACTGGAAAAAGTGTGAATAGGCTGAGCATCACACATGGCAATTATCACTGTCATGTTTCACACCTTCATTGCTGTTGTTGAAATTTCTGCCTCATTGTCTGGCAGTGAATCTCTCTGCTTTCCATCACACAAATGCAGTTGGCATGGTTGTGCATCTTTGCAAACTGGTTGTTAAATGCAAGACTGAAAATTGGTGTCAGTTCAGACATAGAGTTTCTGCTTGACTTCTGCAAACATTGCAGGTGTAGGAGATGATGGTGCTGAATTTAGAGCACACAGGTGGGATATTGAGGAGTCCAGAATTTTTCTAGCACTCCTGATGAAGTGTTATAGCCATACACTGCTGCAGGCTACAGGGGGTTACTGGGTCTCAGTGTAAGACTGAGACTTGGAACAGCATGGCCAAGGCTTCCTCAGTGCAACTGCATCCCATATACTGGGGAGAATTGTTTTCACCACTATAGTGACCTGAAATGGTGCAAGAAGGACCTCCTTAGCCAATGGGATGATTAGTTTAGTACTGCTGACACTCCTCAGTTGTGTAAGTGTACTGACCCATCAGCATTCAGTTATATAGAATGAATTAGTCAAGACTGGTATTCATTCTACTTTCATGTCTCTCCTTCTCTGTTGCAGAGCTGCTAAAGACACTGCAGTGAAGAGGGAGATCACAAAGAGAGATTAAATTGCCATAGAGAGGCACAGAGCACATATGCATCAGATCTTACTGTAATGCATAATAACGGTTGTATGATATGCATTATGGCAATAGTGACATAAGTAGTTGCATTTCTGATATCAAAGCAGTGCAGCTGATTATGGTACAACAGAGTAAGACCTTCACATCATACCTAGATGTGACAAAGGTGTATAAACTGAATAATCATAAATGTGTATGAAGTGAAATTATGTAGTTTGGTCTCACAGAGGGGTTCTCAGTGTGAGTGGGTGTGCACCAAGTGTAGATCAGAGTGTGTATGTACCTTTAAGAAGCTTTCCATGGATTTGCACACATATATAAATACCAAGCAAGTGTAAGCTAGACTGCCATTTTGTAGAGAGCTGTTGAGATGTATGCATACATGTATGTACTAGTCTGTCAGTTAATCAGTTTGTTTATATTTTATGTTGTTGCTATCCATCTTGATGTGTTTGTATGTAATAAAGTGTATAAATGAACTACCCCACCTGTTCATCTTGTATGATAAAGGACGTGGTGTCTGGAATCCAGCGTCAAGACCAAGAGGCACTTCAGTTAATGTTGGAGGAATATACAGGAATGGATCATCCCTACTGTTCAAACGACTCGCAAAACAGGTCAGAAATGAATTCCAGGTACTAAAACTTGCTTAAATTATTTTTTGCTCAACGAATATAAAACAAAGCACTCAGAATGCTCAAAATGAATTTCTAATTAAATGAAATGTCCAAAACTGCCACATATTGATAAAAATATTCAAAATAGTTATGAAAATGTTTGAAACAATGTCAGAATTGCATAAAATGTATAAAACAAGGAAAACAACCACATTTTTTCATTATGTGCTACTTTTTCACATTAATTAAAGATGTTTGAAATATCCAAAGTGTACAAATTGTTCACAGGTTTGTGCAGTATTATAGTGTAGTTATTTCGCAAATACAGCCATTTCAAAGAATATTTCACAAAGCAGTTTTTTAAAGAGTTTATTGTGCATTTGAATGTTATTACAAGTACCTATTGTGTGTGCATGTTTGTACATAATTACAAGGGCCATATTTAGAGTTTGTTTAAGCATAATTTGTTGGCATGGCAGAAAGATTTCGTAAATCTGGTCCACTTGTATTTGATAATAATATTGCAGAAAATTGAAGAATGTTTGAGCAAGAGTACGATATTTTCATACAAGCTGCTTTTTCTAACAAAGATACATGAACAAAGGCATTTATTTTGCTTAATTTAGCTGGTTAAGAAGTCATAGAAAGAGAGCGTTCATTTGTGTATGCACCTGCTGTGTATGCAGGGGAGGGGGGTACACCATATAGTGGTACCAGCTAAAACAAGGGAAGACCCAGAGTGCTTAAAATGTAAACTTAAAGAAATGTATAACCCCCAAACAAATATTACAATGGAAAGGCACTTATTTTACACAAGAGATAAAAAGCCTGGTGAAACTTTTGCAGCATATATAACTCACTTGAGAAATAAAGCTAAAACATGCAGGTTTGGTGATTCAAGGATGAGTTGGTAAAAAATAGATGTGTGTGGTATTAAAGATGATGCAGTGAGAAAGAGTTTGCTTCGTGACAGTGATTTAACTTTGAATAAGGCCACTGACATTTGTCAGATACGTGAGCTCACAGAAAAGCACACAGATAGGCTTACAAATGAGAAATGCATGCTTCCAGTGTCTTCTAAAACTAATGCTGATAGTATGCAGCACATGGATAAATGAAACAGGCCCAAGCACATGACAGCTACTGCAGGATGTGCAGCAGTCCGTGGGAAACCCCATAGCTTTCTAGCAAATTCCAGAGCATGTTCTGTCTCAGTGAAGCATAAGAGTGAGTCAACAATCTCAAAGCATGTGCCCACCCTTAGCCTTATAGTCAACTGTCATAATTGTGGTGGTAATCATGTGTCTAAAAGAGAAAAGTGCTTAGCTTTTGGTCAGCAGTGCCACAGATGTAAAAAGTGGAATAATTTCCAAAGGTTTTATAAATCAAAACAGGCTCATTCTTTTATTAAAAGAGAACATTCAAAGAGACAAGTGCTTAATGAAACAATCAATGCAGTAGATTTGTGGGCAAAGAATGAAGTATTATGTACTGTTCGGATAAATGGAAGACCCACAGAGCTCAAAGTTGACTCAGATTCAAAGTGCAATGTTATGTCGGCAGAAACATTTGCTAGAGTATGTGCTGGTGAGAAGCTTGATTTGGCAAAGTGTGTGAAGCTTCTTGCTTATGGTGGTGAAGAAATTCAAGCTAAAAGCTCAGTAGTGCTTTCATGTTACTGGGAACAGCTATGACTTGCAATTTTACATAGTCAAAAGGCACATGCTGTACATTCATTGTTAGGCCTCAGAGACAGTTTGAAAATGGGATTACTTTCATTTAATAAGGAAGTACACCATGTAAGCTTAAAAGGCAACTGTTCTAATGTTGCCAGACTAATTTTTTTACCTATGCTGATCTTTTTGAAGACAAACTAGATAAACTCCCAGTTGTGTACTCCATGATGTTAGACCCTGAAGTCAGCCGAATTGCATACCTCCCAACCTGGAAACATCAAAAATCTGGACAAAGGCCCATGAAAAATAGGTACAAATCCGTGTGTTGATTAACATAAAATTTGCATAGATAGTTATGTAACCTCACCCACTCCAATGGAATTGTGGGATACTAACTTTTAAATGCAAACTGAAGAACAAATCAAAATACAGCTCCAGAGTCCCCTTGCGGCCATTCCAGTGCCCCATTACCTGGCTACTTCACCCCATTTGCCATAAACATTAATGTGCATACTGCTTTACTTCTACAATGATTATTTGGATTTTATTTTTACATTTTATAGCACAAACACTAATAAACATCTGCTAAACAAAGCAATACAGTGTCACAATGAAAATAGACTTAGCATTAAAACTTCTCGGTCCTTGAAACTCACATTCATTGAAGCAGCATTGAAACCCACATCCAAAGAAAATGCATCTGGCCAGTGGTGGATAAAGATTACCTTTCGGCTTTTTTTCAAATCATAGGTCCCTTGCACAAGAAACATAAAACATACATGTGTTCTTTGATACACCTTCCTGACTTTATTAAATTATATTCCTTGTGTAATACAGAACACTTGTTAGACAGCATTTTAAATGTATTGTTTGAACATTTTTCCAGTAAGCAATTAAACAAAATGCATGGGCCAGTAATGACAAAACTGCTCAATTCAGAAGATTTCCACCATAAAAGCTTACTCAAACTTCTACAATCCACTAGTATCAGTAAGTATGCACACTATACAGAAGTAAAGGTCATCTAAATTCCATGTTAAAGAGATCTGTAACTAGGTTGCTGCTAGCAAACAACTTTAAATTTCATTGTTTCGTTTACAAGTAAAGTGCATGCTGCTCTTGAAGAATAAATTGCCTATGTTACATTAAAAAATGATAGGCTAGTAATACTTCAATAGAGAATGGATGGCAAACTGATAACAGGTTCATAGTTACTGACTGAATCACTAAATCACAATTTATATATTCAAAGTTGCTTATAGACTATATGTAGTGTATAAGTGAGCGAGTTTAATTTGGGACAAAGTGGCACCTTATCCAGAACTGACTTCAAAGGCTTTGCACTCATGTCTTGCTGGGACAAGCTATGTTGACCCCATGATTCTGTAGAGAATAAAGCAGTCCACTAGAAAAAGGATGAATGGATGTATACATATTTGTGAATACACCTATGACTGAACAGATGCCCACAGACTACGGCCACAAAATAGAAATAATCTGAGGGTGATTTGCTGTGACTAACAGTGGAAAAGGCACATCAGCTGCATACTGTATAAGTAAATAAGGGCTGGACCCAGGTAATACTACACAAGAAGCTGAAACAAAATATTTGATGTTTTATTTAATGTTAGTTAACTGAGGTAATGGACTGATCCAAAATGATTAATTTCAGCTAGTTCCTGAGAAAATTAACCAAAACATTGTAAAAATCAGCTAAACAAAGCAAATGAGCCAAACAAACAATATACAAAATATGATAAAAATTAGTAAGAGCAAAGAGTTTGTGCAATGTTTAAATGGAACAGACAATGACCAATATGTTGTTTTATCTCAATACTAATATTTGTGGCAGGGACATTATCATTAATTTTGTAGATAATACTGGAGAAATTTTAAAGTTTTTCAAAAGATGGCAATGATGGAGACTACTATGGTTTATCAGAAGATGTAAAATAACTCAATAAAGCAGCACCACTTGAAAATTCAAGGGATGGATGTACAAGTTAATCCACTGGAAAAGTCTAGCTGTCAAGATTTCTTACATACACCAGCTGGTTTCTATTACAATGTTATAGAAATTAAGAGAGATTCCAACACAGTATACAGTACCCAACATTATTCTCAGAAGGTTGCTGCTGTTGGATGATTCTAAATTGAAAAAACACAACACAGAGGTTCTTCACCACATATGGAGAACCTTAGCTATACCACTCAACTGTCCAGGATTTCACAGAACATCCAGATCTTTCCTTCATATTTTTGGTCTGTTTCTCATAAAATTTGTGGTTTTCTAGCAAGCCACTGAGGACTGGTCAGTAAATAATGGCATATATTTGAGTTTCAGACTTCATATCCTACAGAAAATGCATTTGAACACAAATCCTGTTATTCTAGAAACTTTCTAAGTTTATAAGAGCAATATTTAAAACCTGTCCTGATTTTCAGGCCTCTGCCCCCTCCCCATTATTTTAGGCTTTGACCAAATTTCTTTCAGTATGAATTTGGGAGGTATTAGCTTTTAGACCACACTCACTCAACCACTGCTCTTAAGTCACAAAAAATCTTGAGTAGTTTGTTCTGGAAGTCAAATGGTCTGTCATTACATTATCAGAAGCATACCTTAGTCATGTAAATTTGAAAACAACATGAATACAAAGAGGCTAAGATGTACATTCAGTCTTCTGCAAGCTTTCCTCTCAGCCTGTAGAAGCATCTGGTGTTCCATACATACTAAGATAAGTTATTTCAAACCTTCATTAAATTGTTATGCAAACAGCTGTGGGACGTGTAGATCATACTTTACACAATAAACTAATATGGGACTGTGAATTCTACAACCATAACATTAAATTATATTATTTAACAGAATTTGTCACAGAACAGCTCAGCAAGGCACAGTGACAGACTTTTGAACTATTTATACATTTACTTATGAGCAGTCTGTTTCAGCTGTGACTCATGTCAGTCTAATAAAATGCATACAAATTTACAGAGGGTTTAGTATAAACGCTAACACTTGATAATACCTAGAAATAAGACAGGAGCAGATAAAATAGTAAACATAATGGACACTTCAGAGTAAACAAAGAGCACAAAGTAAGCACTAGGAAATAGTAAACTGCATACACCCTGTTTAGCCACATTCTGGGTAAGAAGGCAGAGAACAGTAATAAAAAGTTCAAAATATGTACAACATAGTCAGACAAAAGAAACGTGCTTACAATACTTAATGTAAATGACAATAACATTATGTGGACGGTTGTCACTAATATTGCTGTTTTATGAAAATGCAAATATCCATAGAATACAGATGAAAAAGACACACACACACACACACACACACACACACACACACACACACACACACACACACACACACACACACACACACATGATTTTGAAGCCACGGAAGTGAGAAATTTTTCTTCCACACATCTTGATGAGCTTAGACGTCACACAGCTTCAGATCCAATGCTTCAGAAGCTCAACCACTTTATCAGTTGAGGATGGCTATCAAAGCAAACTTGTTTATCACAAGAACTGCAACCATATTTTCCTTACAGAGATGAGATTTTGTTTGACAGTGGTATCATTTTGAAAAGTCCAAAAGTGATTGTTTCAAAATCCTTGCAACAACAGTATATTGCAATCTTGCATCATGGCCACCCAGGAACTGATTCTGCCAAAAGAAGGATGAGAAAGCTAGTATTTTGGCCTTCTCTGTCAAAGGATATTGAGACAGTAGTTTCATCTTGTTCTGTTTCTAATAGTACTAAGCCACATCAACAGAAAGAACCACTTCAACTAAGCCGGATTCCTGAACTACCTTCGTCAACAGTAGCTACAGACATTTTCGAATGGAATGGTCAACATTACTTGGTGTTAGTAGACTCTTATTCAAATTGGTTCGAGTTTGACCTACTTCCTAATCTAGCATCCAGTACTGTCATTACTAAGTTGAAGCATCATTTTTCTGTCCATGGTAGTCCACACAAAGTTACTTCTGACAATGCTGCACAGTTTACAAGCCAGCAGTTCCAGAGATTTGCTGAAGAGTGGGACTTTGTTCATGTTATGAGCACCCATGTGTACCCACAGTCAAATGGTTTGGCAGAACGTGCAGTTCAAAGTGCAGAACAGTTATTAGAGAAGTCAAAACAAGACAATAGCAATGTTTTTCTAAATCTCCTGAATTTCAGAAATGTTCCTCATGATAAATGTCTTGGTTCACCTGCTCAGAGACTTTTGTCGAGACAAACCAGAACTACACTTCCAATCAATAGCAATTTATTGGTTCCCTGTGCTAAGAACAACAAAGCAGTGAAAGCTCAACTCATGAAAAGGCATTGTTCCCAGAAGTCCTATTATGATAAGACCAGCAAACCGTTCAATCCATTACAAGAAGGCTAGATAGTGAGGATGCAGACAGCAAAAGGTTTTGATCGGATTAGAGTCATGAAAAGTCAATGTCTAGAGCTGAGATTATACATTATGGAATCACAAGAAGTAGAATTTAGGTGGGATCGGAAATATTTTGTACCAGTGTCCGAGCCAGTATTGCACCATCTTGCCTGTGATAAACACTCTAGTTCTCAGAGCAAGTTATCCAATGTTACAGTTCCAGAGGACTTTCCAGCAAATATCCCTGTTCCTGAAAAAGATTTCTGAGAGTCCTGAAGCAGATTGTTCACCAATGACTGTCCCTGTTGCTAAACCCAGTTCTAACTGCTACTTTACTAGATCAGGTCACATTTCCAGACCATGTTCCAGATACATGGTAACCTGGACATGAATATTGTGTTTATTCCTTAGTGTCTGTATAATTGCATACCTATTTAAATGTCATTGTTATTGTAAGACAACTCACTAAAGAGGAAGGATGTAAATCAGAGTGCTCAGTACTGCTCAGAGTGCTGATGGCTGCACATCACTGCCAAGCCTGTTTGCGCTGCAGAAGACTGACCAAATTAAAGTTTTCACTTTTTTCCTTCAGCAGTGAACCCTGCTTGCTCATTGCCCAGTGCCACACAAATTGGGAAAGGCAAGCACAGTAATTCATTTTTGAATTAAGCTTTGGCCCTAACATGTCAAAGGTAGAGTCCAACATTGCAGGTGTATATCTGCAAGGCACTGAGCAAGTACTGCCATGATAAATGTTGTCATCCTGACACGTTATACATTAACATAACAGATGTGTTCTACATTTAATAATTATAAGACCATTTTCTCTTTGCTCCATAGTTGCACAAAGGTAGGCAGGGAGCACCAATGAACACTGTTACTTCACTTTGACACCTCAAAGTAGAATCATGCATGTGATAATACTTTGTCAACATCTGTGCAAATGAGTTTCTCTGCATTGCACTTTAGGAGGAGATTTTGAACACAGATAAGTATTGTTCTTGCATGTTATTACTTCATCACATAGAAATGGCTTAGTGTACAGAAGTGAACTGCAGTGAACAGTGTGGTTGACTGAACACTTAATTATATACAGTTATGTCTACACTGCAGCCCTTAAAACACTTGCAAATGATATATAACCACATAGTGCCTTGGCACACATAATTCATCATAACTTAGCACTCCTGCACTGGAACATTAAGGATTGTTTTGTGTTAACAGTGCACATTGCCCATGCATGAGCTCATACCATTGCTAATATCAGTAACATTTACTAAGGTTTACATACCATCATCCTAATCTGAGGACTCATAAATGTTTTATTGTCCATTCTGTGTTTCATGAGTGTTTGTGTGTGTGTGTGTTTGTATATACCATCATCCTAATCTGATGAGTCATAAATGATTCATTGTCCATTCTGTGTTTCACGAGTGTGCGTGTATGTCTCTTTTCTATATAACATCATGTAAAACAGGTACGTCAGTGTCTGGTCTGCAATATACATTAATGACAGCATAGCTGACCTAAGTCAGCAGTATGTATATATTATTGATCAGAAGATTACACTTATATCTTCAAAGCAACAAATATGGCTTTGCATAAAAACTTCAACAGCGCAATATGTTCTCTGACATAGGAAGAGAAACTATTCCTATTTACACTGCTCTGTCACACTACAGAAGTCGGACTTCTTTGGTGGTGCTTGCATTAAGTGCTATGTCCTCTAGATTGTGTGACTATTTATTTTATTTATTTTACATTTGTTAACCGGGAAAGTCTGACTGGACACAAGTCCTTTTTCAGGTGCGGCGTGGGGAGAAAAGCTCCACATAAAAGTAAGCTAATACAACACAGGTACAATTAAAATATAACAAACACAGTAGAACACAGTTAAATATATAATGTGGGACACATGGCGTAATTAAACATAGTACTAGGTATCATTTGTGTTTATATGTACAATAAGTATGATTGAATCCAATACAATACAGTACAGGAGAGTATACAAAAGAAGAGGCTGGCGAAGAAGAAGTGGGATTGTCAGAGAGATGAAGAAAGTAGACAGGAGTATAAGGAGATGAGGAGCATGGCAAAGAGAGAGGTGGTGAAGGCTAAGGATAAGGCATATGGAGAGTTGTATGAAAGATTGGACACTAAAGAGGGAGAAAAGGACCTGTACCGATTGGCTAGACAGAGGGACTGAGCTGGGAAAGATATGCAGCAGGTAAGAGTGATAAAGGATAGTGAGGGAAACATACTCACAAGTGAGGAGAGTGTGTTGAGCAGATGGAAAGAGTACTTTGAGGAGCTGATGAATGAAGAGAATAAGAGAGAGAAGGTTGGATGATGTGGGGATAGTGAATCAGGAAGTGAAACAGATTAGCAAGATGGAAGTACTGACAGCTATGAAGAGGATGAAGAATGGAAAAGCTGTTGGTCCAGATGACATACCAGTAGAAGCATGGAGGTGCTTAGGAGAAATGGCAGTGGAGTTTACTGAAATCTTGGAAAGTCAGAGGATGCCTGAGGAGTGGAGAAAAAGTGTTTTAGTACCTATTTTTAAGAATAAGGGTGATGTACAGAGTTGTAGTAACTACAGAGGGATAAAACTGATCAGTCACAGCTTGAAGTTATGGGAAAGAATAGTGGAAGCTAGGTTAAGAAGGGAGGTGATGATTAGTGATCAGCAGTATGGTTTCATGCCTGGAAAGAGCACTACAGATGCAATGTTTGCTCTGAGACTGTTGATGGAGAAATATAGGGAAGGTCAGAAGGAGTTGCATTGTGTCTTTGTGGACTTGGAGAAAGCATATGATAGGGTGCCTAGAGAGGAGTTGTGGTATTGTATGAGGAAGTCAGGAGTGGCAGAGAAATATGTAAGAGTGGTACAGGATATGTACAATGGTAGTGTGACAGTGTTGATGTCTGCAGTGGGAGTGACAAATCTGTTTAAGGTGGAGGTGGGATTACATCAAGGATCAGCTCTGAGCCCTTTCTTATTTGCACTGGTGATTGACAGGTTGACAGACAAGATCAGACAGGAGGCCCCATGGACTATGATGTTTGCAGATGACATTGTGATCTGTAGTGAGAGTAGGGTCCAGGTTGAGGAGACCCTGGAGAGGTGGAGATGTGCTCTAGAGAGGAGAGGAATGAAGGTCAGCAGGACTAAGACAGAATATGTGTGTGTGAATGAGAGGGAGGGTAGAGGAATAGTGAGGCTGCAGGGAGTTGAGTTGGCGAAGGTGAATGAGTTTAAGTACTTGGGATCAACAGTTCAGAGTAATGGTGAGTGTGGAAGAGAGGTGAAGAAGAGAGTACAGGCAGGGTGGAATGGGTGGAGAAGAGTGCCAGGATTGATTTGTGACAGACGGGTACCAGTAAGAGTAAAAAGGAAGGTCTACAGGAGGGTAGTGAGACCAGCTATGTTGTATGGGTTGGAGATGGTGACATTGACAAAAAGGCAGGAGTCAGAGCTGGAAGTGGCAGAGTTAAAGATGTTAAGATTTGCACTGGGTGTGAAAAGGATGGACAGGATTAGGAATCAGTATATTAGAGGGTCAGCTCAGGTTGGACGGTTTGGAGACAAAGTCAGAGAGTCGAGATTGCGTTGGTTTGGACATGTGCTGAGGATGGATGTTAGGTAAATTGGGAAAAGGATGCTAAGGATGGAGCTGCCAGGAAAGAGGAAAAGAAGAAGGCCTAAGATAAGGTTTATGGACGTGGTGAGAGAGGACATGCAGCTGGTTGGCGTGACAGAGTAATATACAGAGGACAGGAAGAAATGGAAACAGATGATCCGCTCTGGTGACCCCTAACGAGAACAGCCGAAAGAGAAGAAGAAGAGTAAGATTGAATCCATTATGGTATCAGCATTAGGAACAAGTAGGTTAGTCAGGAGCCATACATGGGCATATCCAGTTTTTGGATAGGTGAGTTTTTAGTAAAGGTTTAAATTGAGGTGAGGTTGTGGTGGATATTATACTGGGAGGTAAAGTATTCCAAAGAAGAAGAGGAATTCCCCAGCCTGGTTATTGGCAGTGGAGACTTTTATCAGGGATTTATTATTAGATCATAAAGTTCTAATATTGGAGTATGGTGGTAGTAGATTTTTTGCAGGCAGGTGTCTTTTCTTTCTGATGGAGTAATTTGTGGCCATGGTTAGTTGGGTGTAAAGTACGAGTTGAGGAAACTCAAGCCAGTTGAGCTGCCTGAAGGCTCTACAGTGATGAGACCTGGAGTTTGAGTCGGTTGCAAATCCAGCAATTTCATTATAACATGTTTCAGGGTTTGCAAGGTCAGATTTCCTAAGGTTGGTGAGAATAGGTGATGCGTACAGTAGGGTTGAGATTAAGTGTGTTTGAGCTACTGTGGCTTTTGTGTTGTTTGTGAGGTAAGTTTATTCCTATACAGAGTACCTATTTTTTGTGGACTTTTTATGGTTTGAGATATGTGGAAATCAAATCTCATGTTATTGTCTATTTCAACTCCTAACAGCTTAGTATGGACAGTGGGAGAGATTCTGGTTTTATTAACAGATTTGATAGTGAATGAGGAGGGGGCTGTTATAGTCTTGGTTGGGTGAAATAGCATAAGTTTTGTTTTGTTTGGGTTCAGGATGAGGTAGGAGTTTGTTAGTCAGGTTTCGATTGCAAGAAAGGAGTTTTGGATGAGCACTTGTAATTCTTGAATAGTAGGGACAGCACAAATTACTGCGGAGTCATCAGCATACTAAATTAGGGATGCATGTGGGACTGAGGTGTGGAGGTTGTTTGTGAATAATGAGAAAAGGATGTAACCTAGTATGGAGCCCTGGGTAACAGTTATGAGGGTAATTAGAAGGGGTGATAGATCTCCTTGTTATTGTACTGCTTGCTGGCGTTCAGTCAAATAGTCCTGGAACCAGTCAAGTGCAGATTGAGAAATGTTAGTGAAGAAAGGGTTGTTAGGAGTTTGCTGTGGGAGACCATATTGAAGGCTTTTGATAGGTCTAAGAAAATAAAGGATACATATTTGTGCTTGTTTCTGTGTTGGTTTATTGTGTTGGTAAAAGATAACAGGACAGTGGTAGTACTGTGATGTGGACGGAAACCATGTTGTGACTGAGTTAATAGGTTATTTGTTTGCAGGTAGTACATGAGCTGTGTGTGGACAATTCTCACTAATATTTTGGACAATGGAGATAAGATAGCAATAGGACAGTAGTTGGCTAGATCAGTATAATTGCCTCCTTTGTGAAGTGGAATTAAGTGGGAGCGGGACAGGTAGCTTACATCCTTCTAAGTTGGGAATTGCTGATTGAAGGCTCAGTGTCTGTTATTCTAAAAGTGTATTACTTCTGGTTTAAGCACTTGGGCTTCAGGCCAGTTATTTTACATTAAGAAGGTTCATGGTCTGCACTCTTGTGGGAGGAGAGGCTGGACTCTGCCCTTTTGAGCTGGGAATTTCTGGTTAAAGGCTTATAGTGCCTGCATATTTGAACCGTTTCTTACTGAAATTGGTGCGCCTTGTTTGCTGTAGCATTGACTAGATCCAGGCCTGCTGAATCTTGCTTTGTTTGTATAACGAGCACTAATCCAGGCCTTCTTTTTTGGGGAAGGTTCCCCTGCACCCCAGTGGCAGGAGTGTGCAGTTAGAACTTGTCTGATTGAAGACTACAGGAACAGGGCTCAGTTGTGAGATTTTTTACTGCTTAATTGGGTAATTTGTTTAAAAGCCTTTTCTGACTGCTTGTAGTCATCTAAAGCTGTTTTAAGTGTATTTTTTACTGTTTGTAGCCGTTTAAAGCTGTTTTAAGTGTATTTTTTACTGCTTTTTGCCTTATCTTTTCAAAAAAAATGTTCCATGTTTCCCACCTTTCTAAGCTAGTATAGTCCAGTTTTCAGGCTAGTGCTGAATTCAGAGCTGTGTTACAATTTTCTGAGATGCCCATACCTTACTTGGATAGAGGGAGGTTTCTCTGTTCACCTGTGAAAGAGGGAGCTTTGAGCAGCCATCTGTCCCTGGAGGAGTGGTTCCAGCCCAGACGTTAATAGTTTATGGGCCATTTTGGGCTAATTTCTATCTCTTTCATTTCCCTGCTGTAAAAACTGTGTTTCCATGGTTTTGCACGTCCAGGCAGCATTGGTTATCTAGGGCTAAATTTATACCGGCTCCAAGTCTCCACTTCAGTTTTTCCCTTGAAAGTGGTCTAACTTTCAACCTAAGCACTTAAAAAGCATCCTACAGTCCAGCACTTGTTCAGACCTAATAGCAAGCAGTAATATACCCCGACACTTGATTGCCCAGCAGGGCAAGGCTCATTATTCACCCCTCACAAACCAAGTGACTAAGCAGCTCACCCTACTATTCAAGCATGATCAAAGGGCAATTTCAGGTGTACTCTCCAGTCCACTTGGTGAACCTGGGTATCCTGAGGCAATGTTACAACTGCCTCATGTACACAGACAGCCCTCTCCTCCTACCACAAAACATTAACATATGCGAGAGATGCAATTATATAGTTATACTGGAGGCTAAGCTCTTTCCACCCAAGACTGGAATAGACAGTCATGAGGAGAAGGTTAACACTTGCACCACACCTCCAGCCTCACATAGACCTACTAAACCAGCACTGGCAAAAAATACACATAAATACACAAAATCATACTCAGAGGCTCTAAATAAAATCCTGCAAAAGCATCAGAGAGCTACAAAGCAGACACCCACAAAACCTGCACCTCCCGTCACAAACCAGACAACACACAAAACGCAAAATCAGTGTGCCACACAATCACAGCCCTTAAGGTGAAATAACATACCTAACACACTAGTAATCGGTGACTCAGTAGTCAGGCACACTGACGTCCCAGTCACTAGGCTGGACAAGGAGAAGGTTACTGTTAGCTGCCTGTCTGCAGCCAGAATCCGCCACATAACACAAGCACTCAGGTCACTCCAGAACAAGCAGAAATATGACTCTGTCATTGTTCATGTTGGTGTGAATGACCTGACATATACCTCCCTGGACTACATGAAAAGAGACATGGAGGAGCTCTCTGATCATGTAGCCCAGGCTGGTATGACCCTGACCCTGAGTAGCATCCTGCCCTCACCAAGAATGATACTGCAGTATAAAGAAAAAAATGATCAATTTCAACAATTGGCTAAGCTTCTGGTGTCATTCAAAGGGGATCAGGTGTATGTCAGCCTGGGACGACATGCTCAACAGGCCTCATTGCTTCACAAGAGACAGCTTGCACCTGTCACCCCTAGGCTTTTGAATACTGGGTGAGCAAGAAAAAAAGCTAGCAAGTACGGCTGGTGCAAGGCAAGCAAGCTAGTCCGACCAAATGAAAAAAATGCCAGCACCAGAGATGGACTGAGAGAATAATGGCTTTATTAAGCTGAAATGCTAGACCGGTTTCAGCACATGGCTTTCATCAGTAGATTGTTACACATTGAAGATAAAGCCCCGCCATAAATACCTCTACAAATGAGGTTTGATGACATCATTTCCTGTCTTGAAAAAATATATATGGTTAATACATATATACACATATATATAAATATTTGTATAAAGTTCCAAATGCATGTATATAAAGAAAATATATATTTTTTAAAAATAATAAAGAAATAAATTAAACAGATCAGGCATAAACATTTGACCTGAAAAAAACAATATTTATAATGTATCATTGAGTCCAGGGGAAAACAAACCTCCTAGTTTCATTATCCATTTCCTTTCTTTATTATTAAGAATTTCATGCCATCCAGTTTTGAAAGCATGATTGCCTGTAATGTTATCTATGATGGTGAAAGAAAATTTAGCGGTGGGATGATTCAATGAATGTCTATATAGGGCATTGGTGATCCTAGCATTCCTGATATCCCCCAGGTGTTCAGATATTCTAATTCTGAATTGTCTAGATGTCTGCCCAACATAAAAGGCTTGACAGGTACATGTTGCAAGATAGACAATCCAATCCGAACTGCAATTACCAAAACAACCAATGTTATATAGATGTCCAGTGTTCTTACTAGTGAATGTTTTAGTTTTGAAAATGTAGCCGCAAAAGCTACAGTGTCCACAGGGGTATGTTCCAACTAGTTTTTCACCCGTTAGTGTCCTCTGGGATAGAGTATCATCCCTTGAAGTTGTTTTCTTATAATGAGAGAAATGAGATCCTAATGTTTTGCCCTTTCTATATGAGAACGAACATCTGTCCCCCAAATAATCCTCTAAAAGAGTATGAGACTTCAGTACGTTCCAATGTTTATCTGTGATGTCCAGAAGGTGCTTAGTATTTCTGCCATATGTTGTGACAAATCTACAGGTATCATAATTGGTCTGTCTATGATGTTCCTTGTATTCCAATAATGTATCCCTGGTATAGTTTTTACTCCATTGCATGGCAGAATAAATAGTGTGTCTGGAATATCCTGTCATAAGAAACCTATTGGCTAGATCATCATGATGTTGTCTCAGGTCTTGTTCAGAGGAACATATCCTTTTAATCCGCAAAAACTGGGATTTGGGGATGTTATTGATGGTATGCTTGGCATGTAGACTGTTGGCATGGAGCAAGGTATTATATTCTGGAAATTTGCGATATACAGAGGTTTTGAGGGTGTTGTCAGGTTGATGCTGTAAAAAGACCTCTAAGAAAATGTATTTCATTATGATGGTAATCAACCGTGAATTCAGCACCCCATATATTTCCATTAAGATGTTCAACAATTTCTTGTAAGTAATCTGTGCCACCTTTCCAAACCAGCCAACAGTCATCCAAGTACCTTCTCCAGATGTCAATTTCAGGTATGTATATGTTATGTAACTCATCATAAATTATATGTTCCTCTACATATCCCATATAAAAGTCAGCATAGATAGGTGCAAATGAAGCACCCATTGCTGTACCCTGTATTTGCCAATAACAATCCTGTTTAAAATAAAAAACATTCTTGGTGAGGATATGCTCAGCCATACAAATCAATAATGTATTGAATCCAGGGGAATAAATGTTTGCTTTCTTTAACCAAAAGTCCAATGCTGCTAATCCAGCCCAGTGTGGAATACTGGTATAAAGAGATTTGACGTTAAGAGTGCACATTAGCCAATGCGGCTCTAATTGTGAATCAGAAACAATTTGCAAAAATTATGTGGTGTCTTGGAGTCTAGCTCTGATGGGGTTTGAGTTTTCAGTTAGAAAAACAGATAGGGGTTCAGTAAGTGATCCAATCCCAGATACAATTTGATGAAGAGATTTATGGATTTTTGGTAATAAATATAAATACTGTTTTGCAGTATCAGGACAGGGACTTTTTTGTAGTGGTCAGATTGTTCCATATTGTATGTAACTTTCATATTTAGGCATGATTAATAATTTAAGGCAAAAGTTTAGACTTTTGCAATGTTTATATTAGTGCATATTTTGGCAAAACAACAATAGGACATGTCATATTTAGTCAGTTTGGTATATTATATTATCTTAACAATTTTCGCTCTCTGTTAGGAATCTACTATGCAAGTGTTCCCTAACAACGTGTTTACAGAGCTCTGATTGTTCTAATTCTATATTTTATCTAAATCTTGGTTATTTTTCATTTTTTATTTATACATATCACGATTATACTTAGTTCCTAGGTATCCAAGGATATTTTCTTGGATCAGCATTTTGGTGAATATCAGTATAATTAGTTATATGCTGGATAGATATAATTGAAATATTCTATTTGTTTGCATACAATTGAACCTCTTTTAGAACTATTGCTCTAAGTGATATAATAACAAGGGTCCCAGGCCACTATGGTAGATTGTCTAATTGTTGATTTATTATTTTTTTTGGGTATAAATACATGACTTCATTTCTTGGATTAGAGGTTTTATACTTTCATCCTTATCCGACTCAAACTGATATATATACCTTTTGGGGATAGCTTATAGGGTTCCTATTTATCTTTGCCCAGGCTGTACTGTTGATTGATTTTGGTTATCTGACAATAATTATTTCTCTCAGGCAACTCATTGTCATGGATCTACAGAAGTTACTTTCTGGCCTATGTGCGGATAAAGATGATATTCAGGTTTTTGGCATTGGTACTATATCAGTGGACCTTGCTGCTGGTCCAATATTAGATCCAGTTGACGGTTGCTTTTTCTTGTTCAGCCAGTTGGGCAAGAAAATTAAAACATTAAGGACAAATATTTGGCATTTAAAACTGTTCAAGGCTTATCAAAACCAAAAAATATCCAAGATTCAACCATTGGTTGGCACCCCTGATGACACTTTACTCAAAGATTGGCAGTCAGCACAGCAACAAGCATCTATGTCATTTGTGAACATACTGGCATCCTTTTATGACAGAACAGTTCAGACTAATATTTTGGAAGATGAAAAGATTTGTAATGATTTAAAAAAATTTGAAGAACATACCAACTTCAAAGACAACCTGAGCAAATTATCTAAGGAACTTTTGACTGTTGAGAATAATCTTAAAGCTAAAAAACTTCATAAAGTTTCAAGAGACAGGGAGGACTATGATAGAGGAAGGCAGTTTGAGTCGCATAAGGGGGTAAGGTTTGCCCAGGGTACCAAGAATCCTACATATGTTTGTAAAAAGAGACCCAGGTCTATATTAAAAAAGGCTGTTTTCACTAACACAACTCCAGGTGAGGAGTCCTCTACTACAGACATGGAATCCATTGGTACTGGTGATTCACCAAATTCTAAGAGGGGACATACATCAGGTGACCCTTTAGGGGCAGAAAACATAAGGGTCAAAAGTTTAGAAGATCTATTCTTGTCAGTAGTGAAATAGATTCACATAGCACTAATGTACTCAACATTTCCAAACATGTTTTATCACCAGATGAATATGCACTGCTTAATAAAGGTCTTGGATTCATCCCTGGCTTTTTTGTTGATGAAAGTTCTTTAGTATCAGATATTATTGCATTTTGTAGAAAAATTAACCTCAACTTGTTTTTCAGACAACAGGATCAATCAGATCCTTCTCAAAGATCTTCTGAATTCCGATTTCATCGGTCAACCTTTAATCCTCCTATGGATAAACATGTAGCTATTTTTCAACAGGCAGTTATCAAAGATTTACATTTTCATTTGGGATCAGATAATACCATCAAACATAATTTATCGAGAGATGAACAACTAGCCTTAACACACCTAAGGAATAATACTAATATAGTAATTCTTTCTGCTGATAAGGGTGGTGCGGTTGTAGTCATGGATGCCGATTATTATTGGGAGGAGGGAAATAGACAGCTGTCTAACCCTCATCATTACATGAACATGACCACCGACCCCACACCCAATTTTAAAAGGGAAATAGATGACTTTTTACAGGAGGCTGTGGAGGCTGGTATCATTTCTGATAAGATTAAGTCACACTTGATGGTTAAAGATCCTGCAAAACAGTATTTATATTTATTACCAAAAATCCATAAATCTCTTCATCAACCACCAGGTAGACCAATTGTATCTGGGATTGGATCACTTACTGAACCCCTATCTGTTTTTCTAACTGAAAAACTCAAACCCCTTTTGGCACTCATCAGAGCTAGACTCCAAGACACCACAGAATTTTTGCAAATTGTTTCTGATTCACAATTAGAGCCACATTGGCTAATGTGCACTCTTGACGTCAAATCTCTTTATACCAGTATTCCACACTGGGCTGGATTAGCAGCATTGGACTTTTGGTTAAAGAAAGCAAACATTTATTCCCCTGGATTCAATACATTATTGATTTGTATGGCTGAGCATATCCTCACCAATATTTTTTTTTATTTTAAACAGGACTGTTATTGGCAAATACAGGGTACAGCAATGGGTGCTTCATTTGCACCTATCTATGCTGACCTTTATATGGGATATGTAGAGGAACATATCATTTATGATGAGTTACATAACATATACATACTTGAAATTGACATCTGGAGAAGGTACTTGGATGACTGTTGGCTGGTTTGGAAAGGTGGCACAGATTACTTACAAGAATTTGTTGAACATCTTAATGGAAATATATGGGGTGCTGAATTCATGGTTGATTACCATCATAATGAAATACATTTTTTAGAGGTCTTTTTACAGCGTCAACCTGACAACACCCTCAAAACCTCTGTATATCGCAAATTTCCAGAATATAATACCTTGCTCCATGCCAACAGTCTACATCCCAAGCATACTATCAATAACATCCCCAAATCCCAATTTTTGCAGATTAAATGGATATGTTCCTCTGAACAAGATCTGAGACAACATCATGATGATCTATCCAATAGGTTTCTTACAAGAGGATATTCCGGACACACTATTTATTCTGCCATGCAATGGAGTAAAAACTATACCAGGGATACATTATTGGAATACAAGGAACATCATAGACAGACCAATTATGATACCTGTAGATTTGTCACAACATATGGCAGAAATACTAAGCACCTTCTGGACATCATAGATAAACATTGGAACGTACTGAAGTCTCATACTCTTTTAGAAGATTATTTGGGGGACAGATGTTCGTTCTCATATAGAAAGGGCAAAACATTAGGATCTCATTTCTCTCATTATAAGAAAAAAACTTAAAGGGATGATACTCTATCCCAGAGGACACTAACGGGTGAAAAACTAGTTGGAACATACCCCTGTGGACACTGTAGCTTTTGCAGCTACATATTCAAAACTAAAACATTCACTAGTAAGAACACAGGACATCTATATAACATTGGTTGTTTTGGCAATTGCAGTTCGGATTGGATTGTCTATCTTGCATCATGTACCTGTCAAGCCTTTTATGTTGGGCAGACATCTAGACAATTCAGAATTAGAATATCTGAACACCTGGGGGATATCAGGAATGCTAGGATCACCAATGCCCTATATAGACATTCATTGAATCATCCCACCGCTAAATTTTCTTTCACCATCATAGATAACATTACAGGCAATCGTGCTTTCAAAACTCGATGGCATGAAATTCTTAATAATAAAGAAAGGAAATGGATAGTGAAACTAGGGGGTTTGTTTTCCCCAGGACTCAAATGATAAATTATAAATATTGTTTTTTTCAGGTCAAATGTTTATGCCTGATCTGTTTAATTTATTTCTTTATTATTTTTAAAAAATATATTTTCTTTATATACATGCATTTGGAACTTTATACAAATATTTATATATATGTGTATATATGTATTAATCATATATATTTTTCAAGACAGGAAATGATGTCATCAAACCTCATTTGTAGAGGTATTTATGGTGGGGCTTTATCTTCAATGTGTAACAATCTACTGATGAAAGCCATGTGCTGAAACCGGTCTAGCATTTCAGCTTAATAAAGCCATTATTCTCTCAGTCCATCTTTGGTGCTGGCATTTTTTTCTTTTGAATACTGGCCAAGGCTCTTGCTGCCCCCATAATGCCTTTTTTAGGCAAGGTTCAAAAGTCAAACCCATCTCCATAAACAGCACAAATAAAAAAATTAGGGTTATGCTACTCAGTGCCAGGAGTTTAAATCTCAATATGCATGTGCTCGAAGCACTCCTCAGTATGGAGAACGTCGACATCTGTGCAGTAACTGAAACCTGGTTCAAGGCTCCACAGTGCACCCCAGCACTACCAGGCTACAACTCATACCACACATTTTGGCCACAGAACATGGGCTGAAACACAAAAGGAGGGGGTGTATCCAATTCATCAAGGATGCCTACATTTCCAGGTTAGTGGCGCAGCATGATACCTCCGAGATCATCCATGTGCAGCCAACATCAGGCAAATCTGGCCTGCTACAGATCACCCCCATGACCCAGGACCACCACTCCTGCTTTCTGGAGACACTGGAAAACATGAAGGTGCTACCGAACACCCTGATACTGGCCAATTTCAATTACCCTACCATTAACTGGGAAAACTTCTCAAGTACAAACTCCCAGGTCCAGCGCTTCCTGGAATTTATCAACTCATATGTCCTGGATCAGCTGGCAACCCCCCATACCAGAGGTGAAAACATATTGGACCTGGTCATCACCAACATGGACGACAGGTGTTCCACACCGGAGGTCAACCCGTCACTGTTTAGATCAGGCCATAAACTAATCACTCTAGATGTCCACACCACACCACCACCTCCAAGCAAGGAAACCACAGTGAAAAAGTTTTCTATAGCAAACTTCACCTTACTTAAGACAGAAGTGGTAAATTTCACAGCTCCCACGCTAAAGGATAACAGTGTCCAAGATGCAGGAACATTTACAAATGCACTCAATGAGCACCTACAAAGATGCATGGATCATGCCATCCCTAGCAAAACCAAGACTCACTCCCCTAAGAGAAGAAAACCAGTCTGGTGGACCCCTGCCATAAACAGGCTGTAGAATAGAAGGAGGAAACTAGTTCAGAAAAAAAGCAAATCTCAAGAAGGAAAGACATTCCTGATTAGTATCAGTAAGAAACCAAGGTCCCTCATAAAATCCTCCAAGGCCAACTTCGAAAGAAAAATAGCCAAGGATTCGAAAGACAACCACAAAGCCTTCTTTAGCTATGTCAAGGATCTAAGTGGCAACTCGCAGATATGCTCTGAGCTAATGCAAAATATCACAAAATATACTGAACCCACTGATATTGCCAACATCCTGGCAGATAGATTCAGTGCAAACTTCACCCCCTCTCACCCCCAAAAGGGCTCACAACAATACTGGAAAAGTGTAGTGTCCCAGAAATCACAGATGCACAGGTGAAAACAGCCCTTTCAAAAGCCAAAAACGCAGAGTCAATGGGGCCAGATGGTGTCCCAGGCTATGTCTTGCACAAACGACAGAACAAACTAATAACCCACCTAAACACACTGTTCAACCTCAGCCTCTCCACAGGCTATGTGCCCATAGAATGGTGCACAGCAATGGTTATTCTGCTCCACAAAGGAGGGGCCACAACTGACTTTGGTAACTATCACCCCATAAGCCTGACTAGCCTGGTCTGCAAGGCTATGGAGCACATCATCATGGAACTCATTAACAAAGATATTGGGAACCTCCAAACACTTGACCCAACCCAGTTCGGCGTTGTTAAGGGCAGATCATGTCTACTAAACCTGGTTGACTTCTTTGAGACAGTCACAAGGCCATAGACAAGGGGAAGGTAGTTCACACAGCCTACCTTGACCTCGCCAAGGCTTTTGACACCAGTCCCCACTTGAGAATTATAGAAAAACTCACCAGCCTGAACATAAACCCCTATGCCATGAGATGGGTTGCCAACTGGCTTACAGACAGAACTCACATGGTAAGAATAGTGGGCTCCAGGTCTGACTCTAAACCAGTCACAAGTGGTGTCCCACAAGGCTCGGTCCTGGGACTCCTACTGTTCAGCATATACTTCTCAGAAGTACAGGCAAACACAGGAGGACTATGGCTAACCAAGTTCGCTGATGACTGCAAACTGGGAGCCATAACTGACTCTCCAGCTGACATGGACATTCTCCAAAAGGGCCTTACTGAGATGGACACCTGGTGTCAAAGTCATGGTCTCAAGCTAAATGCCAAAAAAATGCATAGTCATCCCATTTGGGAAAAACAAATCACCCATGAATTGCCATATAGGTGGCAGCCTCCTTAATACAGAAGAGATAGTAAGAGATCTGGGGACCCAGGTATATAGTAATCTCTCCTTTGACACTCATATTGCCAAATTAGTTAGGAAATCCATCTATGTAGCCCATCTAATTACTAAATGGTTCGCATCTAGAAATAAAGAGGTTATAGTGCCCCTCTACTCGTCACTCATCAGACCCATCATAGAGTACAATGCCCTGTTTGGGATGTGCCTCACAAGACACTTCCAACAGCTGGAAAGACCACAAAAGTACCTCACCAAGAGGATTACTGGCCTCAAACATATGGTCTATGCAGCCCAAATGAAAAAACTCCGGCTGTACTCAGTGGCATATCGCTTACTCAGAGGTGATCTCTGCCTGACTTACAAAGCCATGTCCAACTCAGAATTGATGGACATGCTCCACCTAAATAAACCCAAGTCACTGCGAGCCACTCGCTATAGTGAGCTAAACCTCACCACAACAATAAATAGAACATGCTGGAGGGATAGATTCCTGTCACAGAGACTCCCCATGCTTTGGAACAAAATTCTTAACTACATTAAGCAGAGCCCCTCACTAACACTCTGCAAGAGAAACCTTGACGAGTGGATGGGTAACAGAAAATACACCCCAGGGATCACTTCATTGGCTCTTCTTGACAGAGGCTCAGTTAATTAATCAATGGGGCAGCGAAAGCTGACACACACTGGCTAGGCTTATAAATGCCCTCGGGCAGATAGCCTAGTACCTACCTATGAACCAATAAGTCTTCCATAAAGTTGGGATTTGGTATTCAACTATGGATCTGTTTATAAGTATTGAAACTTGGTATGCCATTGCTTCAGCTGCTATTTTTAGATATTGGGGTGATAAATTGTCTGCAGCTAGAGTACTGGGGTTTCAGTTTACTAAGCATTTTTTATTGTTTTAGCTGAGACTGGCTGAATGGAAAAGGTGGTTTTAGCTTTAGTGGGACTTGGACTGTCTAGGATTGGGGAGGGTGTCTGCTTTCTAGATAGGGCTGCTATGAATTTGGTAAAGTGTTTATTGAATTGGGTAGCTATGTTGTCTGTATTATTTGAGGAAGTGGGTTGTGGAGTAGTTGTTTTACCTGGTTGGAGTACATTTTTTATTGCTGACCAGAATTTGTGAGGGTTCTTTTGATGTTTAGTTTGGATATCAGTATAGTACTTAATTTTATCTTGCCCAATTTGTTTCTTAGCTTTGTTTCTGAGCTCTTGGTAGTTTTGTTTGGCAGTATTGGATTTAGTTTTGTACCACTGATTCCATGCTTTATCTCTTGCAACTAATAGACACCTTGTTTCCTTTTTTAGCCATGAGGCATAATTAGATTTTACATGTATGGTTCTGGTAGGAGCATGAGTGTTTAGAATAGCGAGAAAGGTTTTATTGAAATGATAGATAGCAACTTCCAGGGGAAAGATGTTTCAGTAGCAGCCAGTTGGAGTGGAGTAGGGAGCTAATGAAGTTTTTGGGGGTAAATTATTTTGTGCTTCTTATTTGTTTGTAAGTTATTTGTTTCTTGGATTTGGTTCATTGTCTGATTGTGTAGGTTGGGAGATGATCACTTAGGCAGTCTGGGTGACAGCCAGAGTGGATGATGTGGAGTAGTTTATTAGTTAATATCCAGTTTAGTACAGATTGTTTATTGGACGTTTTACTGATCCTGGTAGGGGGTTGTATGAGCTGGGTAAAGCTATACAGATTAATGTGATTAATGGGATTTTGAGAACTACAGGCTGTCCAGTCTATATTAAAGTCTCCTAGGATAATCATTTCTTGGGGTAGGGATTTGTCAGACCAGCTTAGTATGTTTTCCAATGTAAGGGTATTGTTGCTGGGAGGGATGTAGGTTCCAATTAGGTTAATATGTTTATTTGAGTTTAGGGTAAGTTTGGCAAGTAATACTTCTGCTTTGTCAAAAGATGGGATGTTTTTGGAGGCATCTAGCGTTATATGATTTTTATGTAGAAAGGCAACACCGCTGCTCTTTTTCCCTAATCTGTCAAGCCGTAGGATATTGTACCCTGAAGAGAGAATCTCATTATTGGAAGTGACAGGTTTAAGCCATGTTTTGGTAAGTAGGACTATGTCTGGGGAGTATAGTGCTAGATTGGCATGTAGAGTAGAAGGTCAGATTTCCCCTAGCGGGGATTGTTGAGGATTGCATCTGTTTGAAATATGCAATAGTAAAACAGTGAGGATTTGTATGTGGGCAAGGGTTGGGATGAATGTCGCCACTGAGAGCTAAGTTGGAGGTGATAGAAACCAGAGTTTTTAAGAATTTAAATAGGTGCCTATCATACTTTAGAGAAGGAGTGGGTGTGGTGGCATGAGGAAGTGGGGAATGATGAGTGAAATGATGGCTACATATGTTGAAGATGGTGATATAGTGGTGTTAGCAGATGTCTGAGTCAAATTACTGTGTGTGGAGGTAGCGTGGTATGAAACTGGTTGTTGTATAGTAATATGGTAGCTGGAGTTGTGGGCTGCTGCAATTAAAGTAAAAATAACAAGGTGTGTCAACATTCTTTTGATGGTTGGGAATTTAAAATTGGAGAGTCTCATTGTTGTAGTTATCAAATGTATTATTGCTGGGGAAAAGTTATGTTTAGAATATCTAGTTAATTGAGTTTTGAGTGAGAGGTGTAAGATCCTTCACGGTGTATAGAGAGATTGAGTAGCTAGTAAGCCAGATTGGTGGAAAGTATTGATTGGATGAACTGAGGAGGGTGTGGCTAGTTAAGTATAAATGAAAGGAAAGTGTGGGGTGAATGGGAATGGGGTAGGATAGGGGAAAGGAATGAGCCCGAGCGAGAGCGAGGGCAAACGGAGAGGGTTGCACTGGAAAGTAGAGATTGCACTTTCTCAAAGAAAAACAATCAGTCAGGCCAGTTTCCAACTGTAGGCCTTGTAAGTATTTCAGTAACAATTACAGGATATGGTATGCATCTGTTTTTTCTTTCTTTGTCTTTAATTTATTTGTGCCCTTATTAGCAATGCAGGGGGGGAGGTTGCCCGTGTAGATGGTAGTCTGCTACAGACAAAGGAATTATAGAGTCTGTTGTATTTTCCTGTTCTGTCGTATTTGTCTTGTCTTATCATTACATAGACTTAGAAGAGAGAAAACTTCACATATTTCTAATATGTTTTGCTGGAGGAACTGGGACACCTAGAGGGAGCCCTTAGCTGTGTGCACACCATTTAAAGATAGCATAGCAAATAGTACCACATGCTTTACAGTCTCATAGAGTGATACATACACTGGTGATACAAGTTAAGCAATTTCCCGATGTGTTTCTGTAGGGGGTGCAGTGTCCAAGCTACCACTTTTCAAGGGGTGGTTAGTGCACAGTTTTTAGTTAAAGGGAAACTGGTGAAACAAGTTAAGCAATTTCCCGATGTGTTTCTGTGGGCAGTGCAGTGTCCAAGTTACCGCTTTTCAAGGGGTGGTCAGCGCACAGTTTTTAGTTAAAGGGAAACTGGTGATACAAGTTAAGCAATTTCCCTATGTGTTTCTGTGGGCAGTGCAGTGTCCAAACTACCGCTTTCCAAGGGGTGGTCAGCACACAGTTATTAGTTAAAGGGAAACTGGTGATACAAGTTAAGCAATTTCCCTTCTTAGATAGGGGGTTCTAATCTCTCAGCAGGCAATATGTGTGTATGTAAGGTGTGTATAGAGTTGCGTAAATGTGACCTTGCCTACCACCGGCATTACTAAACTAGCAGTTTGAAGAAACTTTCACAATGTTGGGTGAGTCCACATCAGTGTCAGACCCTTCTCCCAGCATCATCTTCTCTGCAACATAATGCTGATATCATCCTCTGTAAAGTGCACTCTCACACTGAATTGGTCAGACATCTAAGGTGGTGCTTGCATTAAGTACTGTGTCCTCTAGATTGTGTAGCTAGATAGGTAGGGATTCTAATCTCGCAACATTCAACTTGTGTTCGTGTGATGATGGGACAATTGCACCACTGGGAGATTAACTCAACAGCTGTGCTCATTTGATTCCCACTCGTGAAAAACACTTACATGCTCAGATGAATCCCACATCCTCTTTTCTCTCTGTTCCCAAACACATAATGTCGGCAACATACTGATGAGGTCATCCTTTCAAAAATGCACTCTCACATCACTAAAGACAGATCTGTCCTGTGGCACATGCATATAATACACTTGCTTGTAGATTGTGTCAGTATATAGGTAGGGAGTCCAAATACAGCAGTGAGAACCTCATGACTGTGTATGTGTGAATGTAAATTAATGCAGGAGTGTCTTACACCCCTTAGTACTGACAGCATTTAGAATCAGTCATGACTGCAGAAGTCATTTTCTGCACACGTCTCCTTTACTAGACACAACCATCCCATCAAAGATGCAGCATGGCTCACATGCAGTCAGACTTCTTTGGTGGTGCATGCCTATAATTCTCTTGCATGTAGTTTATGTCAGTAGATAGGTAGGGAGTTCGACTATAGGAATGACTGTCTTCTGTGAGTGTGTTTCTTCTTCTTACTATGCAGAACAGGTTGCAAATACAAATATGATGTATATCTGTACAGTGTGCTTGTCCTGTGCAACCACTTTTTAGCAGAAACATCAATGTAATACAAAATGGTGATATCATCCATTGAAATGTGTAGTGGGTTAGTTGTGAAATCAATCTTGAGTGATACTTGTGTGTCATCAAACCTTCAGTAGGCTGTGATATTAGATATATAGTTCATATCCTGAATTCACTGCTTACACTCAGTGTACATGCTGTTAACAGTGTTGTCACCCCCATGCTATGTTCATGTGTAGATGTTATTTCCTTTTCAGGAGTTTATTCTAAATTTCATTTTGAAATGCTCTATTAAAGACTGATGCTATCATTTGATTGGACTGACCTTCCTCCCAGTTGTAGTAAGACCCTTTTTCTTAACTTAGGACATTAGGTGATGTCATGCATGTTGTTGCTTAAGGCACGTGTTCTAATATGGGATTATATATGTAAATAATTACTGCTCTACCATCACAGTGACAACAGCAGGAGACCACAGGTGTGTTTGGTATACACATCAGGCAATGCTGTCTGACATATTCTTTCTGAGTAATTACAGGGACACATATTCCTTGAATCATACCCATGATGTAATGCTTTGACATAACCAGACATATGAGAAATGGCAATGCACTTATACCATGGCACATTCATTGATCCCCCAGTGGCACTGATTTTCTCAGCACTTAGGCAAGTGTTCCAAACTAGCATCGAGTGACTGTAAGCATTTGTGTCCTTAACTGTTCTGCAGGAATGACATTCCCCAATTATACTGTATACATATAGAGTGGTAGAGGCCTCACCCATCCATTTTACAGATAAAAAGTATGGACAAATAAAGTACAGCTGACTGAATGGCTTCACATAAGTGGAGTTCAACAGCTTTGATAACAGTTCCACTGTGGTACGTGTGATTCATAGCCATATTGTTAGATGGAGGAGTTGTACAGCTTGATGTTCAATTCTAGCATATGGAATCAATTTGTGTGAATGTACTGAAATCACACAATAACCATTACATCCCCTCAGTATTATTCCTTGATATGTTGTACGGCACCTGTGAACATATATTTGGAATTCATGGCGAGTGTTAGGGCACTTGCATTGAGTATTGTGTTGTACATGATTGTGCATCAATTCTTGGGTGCTATGTTTACAAAAATACAGAGAAACCTTCTTGACCAAGGACCATTGTTACAGGACTGATCTCATCTGTGTACATATGAGCACAGTCAATTAATTACCATTAGTCTGATCTGCTGATAGGACAGACATTCATTGTCAGAGATCCTTTCTTAAGTCACACATTCATTTCAGTTGTTTGTGACAATATCTATTGCTGCTTCCTAGGGTAGATGCTAACAATTCACAGCTCTGTGGAATACATCACATCATAGTATGGTGTTTGCATCTGTTCTTATCTATTTGCACAATAATTCTGCCAGACAGGAGTGATACACTAGGGTATGACATATGTCACACTGATCCCACATTCGTAACACCACACACACCTACATATGGGATGCATACCAATTAGAATATTAAAGTGCATAATCCCCTTCAAGGGTGATCGTCCTCATACATGTGTTATACATATTTCTGTGATGTACACAGTTAATACAGCTCAGTGATAACACTGATGACATGGTCTAGATTCTTACAAAAGGGGATTGTGGCTTCCGAGTCATTTGTATTTTCCAACATAATTATATTGAAGAAATGCATGCTATGCAAATATCCCCTAATGTATGCACTGTCCTTGCTGTCATCTCAACTCAGCATGTTAATCACATTTATATCTCATGCAATCCCCATGTTAAAATGTTACTTTGTGTAAGTGTCACATCCTATAATATTATGTCTCATTTTATTTACCTGTATTTGCTCAGGAAGTGATGTAATGTTTTCACAGACATATTGCACAATTTTATTATTATAAAATTGTCTTTATGATATAAGCATCTTTAAATCAATTATTTTAGTGCAATTTGAACATTTACCCTCCCCTCTTATGTATTTCTGTACACATATCTTTGATTTCTGTGCACACTGTCATGTATATTTCTTCTGCCTGGTATCTCATGTATTGTAGTTGCCTTTGCTGTTTATCTTCCCCTTTCTGTATTCTTATGTTTCATTTATGCACACAGTACACTTTATGTGCTTATACAGCTTGCATTATTTGATCTGTTTGCCCATAGGCAAGCCTATTTGTTTAGTGTCTGTGCTTGTGTTGTTCAACACTTTTTCATGGCCTCCAACACTGCTGCTGGCCATGGTTTTGTGTTTGTGTTTGTGTAGGCATAATGAGCAACGTGCATATGCACAACTGCTCATCCTACTAACATGTAAACATCATGCAGGCTTCATGTAAAACAAACGTGATTGTTTATGAATCCCAGGACTGGACCTTTTAAGACTGAAAATGAGGAACACTCCTCATAATTAGGTAAACTTGAGAGGTACGAGGAAAGATATTGTGAAACGCTGAAGCACGGAAAACAACCACTCGTTTTTTTTTTCATTATGGGTTTATTATACTTGGGTTTCTCCATTGCAGTATCTCTGCAATGCATGTCAAACATATGGTAAGCAATGTTACATAAGGAAAAGAACTGCTCTATGAAAAATACAGGAAGATTACGAGCACGACAGAATGTGCAGGAAAGATGTGGCTCAAGTGCATGAAAGACTGTGGAAAGAACAATGGAGAAAAAAGGGCTTCATAAAGTGCACTACACTGCTTCTTAAAAATGATTAGAAAGTGCAATATCAACACACTGTACTTCCTGAGACCGAGCAGTAGGAGCTGAAATCTGATCATAAGATGACATTCTTGGTGTTCTCATTGTAGAAGGCAGTATGCAGAAATGTGTAACAATGCAAACAGAGCATCTTTGTTTGACGGGTGTGTTGCAGTTGTCTTATTTGGCACTACACTTGTTCAGGTTGGTCACCAAACCTTTGTAAAGAAGATCCATACTGTGTGACAGTGCTAACATACACTTTGTAGGAAGATATGAGTCAACTGTATTACATAAAACAATGCAATTGCATTTGAAAAAAAATGCATAATGTAGGCAACCTTCTATTAGTCATCAAATTATGGCCAACCTTCTGTTCTTAAGCTTGTGCTGATTGTAGTAAAAATACTTCTATTAACTGGCAAGAAACCAAGTACCCAGACATGTAAACACAGGTAGTTTACTGTCCAAACATTGTGGAGTTTGGCATGCACAGAGTGAGAGATTAGTAGGTGGTAACAGCTGGATGGTCAGAATGTTGACCCTATTTATAACAGAAAGTACTGCTAATAGAAACTCTCCATGTAATTCACTAGAAATGATTGCAGAAAGTCTTGGCAGATAATAAACTTGGAAACAATGGTAAAGGACAAAACATACAGGGATGGCAGACGTAGATGAGTACAGGAAGAAAATATCATAGTGAATATAATCCATTCTACTTAACTGTGGGGAAGTGACCTGTAAATGGAATGGGGATGGAAGAGACCCTGCAGAAAGGAGCTGTGAAGGCATCGGGCCTACTTTTGTATAATGAACACATCAAGCAACAACTCAGCTGTGACTGGAAAAAAAGCATTACAGAAATGTTAAAACACAGTGAAAAGCTATGAGTTCCCTTTGGATAGTTAGTGAAACTCACTACCACCATAGCTACTCACAGACTGAATACGTGTAATATTAAAACACTACTGATATAGTGGTCATGCTTACTGAAACACAGGAATAAATCAACAGGAACATATCTCAAGTTGAGTTAGTGGAAGAAATAGGTTGCTACATGCCTCAGTGATGACTATAACCATAAGGAGTGCAGTTTCCATTCAAAAGAAAGCAGAATAGTTTCTCAGTTTTGTACAAAGCCCAGAGCATAAGTAGGACTGTGTCATGATCAAAGAGTCACTCCAGGTTTTTGTCTACAAATTTGCACTGAAACATAACAAAATTATTGAAGATAATAACATTCAACATCTCTGTCAACAGCCTGATCTTTGATAATGAAAACGATTTGGCACATAAAAAGTCAGAAAACTTTCTCAAGCCCCTCAGTGTTATAGACAACAGGGATTTCACATCTATTGTAATAAAAAAAGAAATCAGATGAATCTATAATGACACTTTGACCATCTGAATAAAATGAAAATAATTCCTGATGTAAGAATTTACACACAAATTGCCATAGCTTCCATTTTGGTCTATCTGCTGGACAGTGTGACCCTTAGTGGAGAATCAGACAAGTCTTTGCGCACTTTAGGTAAAACAAAGATGAATGAAGCACATGTATTACTAACTCTAAGATATTCTTCAGCGCCTTAATCAGTCAAACCTTCTGTTACCTGTTCTTCTACATAGGAATTGATGAAACCAAGATGCATGCTTTATCTCCATTGCGCTCACAATTTCTTAGTCATTACCAACATTCAACAGATCAATCTTTTTTGTAATAGACTTGTGTCAACAATCTCTACTGAGCTTTAAAACCTTAATGTTATATTTTTTCTGACATCACATAGTAAAATTATCTCCCCAAATGTCAAATTAAAATATTCATTGAAGGGAGGTTTAGATAAAGTATCCCTTATTTCATTCTCACAGATACTAAGAAAAGCAGAAAGTTTGTTCCAACACTAAAACTGGATAAAACATACCATACTTCTTAAAAGCAAGCGCATCACTAATAGGTTCATAGGTTCATACTAGGCTATCTGCCCTAGGGCATTTATAAGCCTAGCCAGAATGTGTTTGGCTTTCGCCACCCAGTATGCTTCCTTATCTTGAAGTGCTAATGCAAAAAGTCTGTTATGGACACAACATCCCCTCTTTGCACCAGAACAAAAGGTAAACAGACGATTAGGCAATTTTAAAAAGCCACATCCATCACCTTGAAGTAACTTCAAACAAATAACCAGGACTAGCTCCTCTGCCAGCTTTCTGTCTATTAAACTCATTGGAGAAATATTCTATCTCTTGCGGTTCATTCAGTGTTCCAGCACCTTCTGTCTTGGTTCTCCATTTTCTTGTTCTCTGCTGTTTCAGTGGATGCACTGCAGCTTCTGTTCAAGACCTTCTGCCATCCACTCCCTCCTGGAACACCTGAAAGGCTTGTTAGCTCACATTCAGTTCTTGCCCGTGACTGAAGGGATGTAAAGTACTCTCTTTTCCTTTTTGGGGTGCAGCCACAGTGTTCAGTTTGTTTTGGGTAACCCCCCTTACTGTCATACTAAACTAAATAGTCTAAGTTGTTACACTGGGATGAGTGAAAACAGGAATATTCAATATTAGGATATATGCTTTCCCATGTGTCTAGGAAACTAAGATGTTTCACAAATTTTTCAAAAAATTGTCACCGTTTTTATGCCTTTCAGCTTCTGACTTTGATCCATGTCAGATTTATTGTTCATCTGAAGTTATCAGCAAGGGCACGTAATTGACATTTAGAGCATATAGGCTCACTGAATTTCACAGTTACTGTACTAAATTTTACAACACAGCAACATCCTATATCCATCAGTTATAAATTTTTCAATAGCGTATTTAAGGATTTTGGTACCTCTATTGTTTGCACTGTCTTGGAGGACTTTGCATAGTTGATACTTTACCTGCCTATTAACTGAACTGTAAGTTATTTTTTTTCTTATTGTAAGTTTAATCTTGTGTAGTAAGAGAATCTGAGATCCCATGCTTTTAACTGTCAACAATCACTAGAGCACTTACACACATATACACACCGAATAACTATTCACAACTATAAATTAATGGCGCTGTTAGGTAAAGCTTTGTAGTGTAACATACCTGGCTCCTAGTGACTTGCAACAAACTGGAAGGTGGTTAAACCTACTATACACTTACCTAATAGCCAATGAGTCTTAGATCCTACACTCAGCTGTATATTGTTTTGCTATTAAAATGCCTATGATCATTCAAAAATTAACTGTAGGGTATGTGGTTTCCTCCCACCTTCCAAAGACATGCAATAGGTGTACTGGACACTCTAAATTGGCTGTAGGTGTGAGTGTGTGCGGGCAAATGAGTGGTATGGATAAACTACCACTGCAGGGCTAACCACCCAGTAGTGTAAACCTTGGCTTGAGATGATTGTCATTGTTGAAGTGACACCCCGACCCCATGTGCAAAATGGGAAAAAGGGGGTTGAGAATGAATGGATGGATGTGGGGATATGAAGAGTGAATGTCAGAGGGGCAGGTTGCCATATGTACTTCAACAAAGGAATAAGACAAATACATTTAATAAAGGTTATTTCAATAATCTGACAATTATGGAACTGAGCAGGGTTTTGAGCAGATTCATAAAATGTTCAGAAGGAAAATCTCTTCTATTTTGCTAGGTGAAACTTATTGTTATAAGGTCTTTTAGTATCTCTTAGAGTATAAATCACTTCTGCAGTTGGCAGGCATAAGTCTACAACATAGTTTTGACTGATAAATTAACCACATATGCAAGTTGAAATATTTGAGTTTTGGTTGAAAAATTAACCACACATGCAAGCTGAAAGATGAGCTTTGGTTAATAAATGAACTATTGTTGCTGTTTTCAAAGATAACAGGCATAGCTGCACACCATAACTGTAGAAGTGGTATGAGCCACACTTGTTTCAGTTACAGAGTTGTTGTAAGACTCATACTTGCCCTGTCCCTTTCAAAAAAGGAGAGAACATCCATTTTCCATTTTATTGTTGGAAAATAAATTAGGTAGAACTTATGTTGTACTTCGATGCAAATAAATCTACTTGTTAGCTTCCCCACAAGCTGTTATATGATTAAGACCTAGTCAATGAGCCTGTGTGTCTGTCTGCATGGAGTCTCTTATATGGCACACAGATGGCCTGCTCTGTCAAGCTGTGGCCAGGTATTCAATCCCAAATATTTAAAGTGTTCCTGAAGAAGAGGCAGGCATGTGACTAATTTCCTCCTGTATCACATGACTGCCACCTCTCTGCTGATTTGCTGAAGTCTTTGGTGAAAATGCTACAGCAGCATGTTTTCAGTCAGGGCTGCACTGTTTTACCACATTTAGGTGCAAAGAGCTTTCTCTTCGAGACTATATTACCTAAATTATGAGATATAACATGGGCTTCCAATCGTAGAAAACAATCTAATGTTTATCACTAAAAAACAACCTGGTATATTACTCTGCAAGCTGGACACAATGTATGAAACACATGTACATCTTAGCATCTAAACAGTCAGTCTTTTGGGATCATACTCTGTTAATAATATCTGTGATGAGATTTGACAAGAGAAAGACGTTCCTGAGAGACACCATAATACCATGCTGATTGTATAAATTGCTTCACGGTTGCTAAGGGTAATGGAATTGCTCACTGAACAAAGGCTGTGGTTTGGTTATAATGGAGGAAGACATGAATATTAGATCCCTGAGGAATTGTGTTTTTGATGCTACTAGGAAGCCTGTCGCATTGTTCATGGGAGCTAAGGTTTCTCTAACATTGCCCAAAGAAGGAAACATTGTGTAGGACTGGAAATCAACACCTAAAAAGTGGGTCCTTTACAGGTGCAGCTGCATACATTTTCTGCATCTGTGGTAATCTTCAGAAACAGAAAATGCACTAGAATAAGATCCTTACCATATTATTCAGTTTATTAAAGAGAATTAATCACAATGGTTATTTTATCCATCTGCGTATTCACCTGTGAATCCTAGGTATTTTTCATTCAGAAACACTATTCAAGTGTGCAGGTCAGTGCAGGTATCTTGTGATAGTACTTCACTGATGTGGGTCATTGATAGCCCGGCATGCGGCCTGTAGTTGCAGACATTCAGTTCAGTTCTTCTGAATGAGGAATACCAAGAAAAATGTAACATAGCGTATCTAAATAAACAATTTACAATTTAATCTTTCTTACATTATCAGGTGACCTGCTAGATGACTTCCATGTGATGGAGTCTAGGTTGCTATTTCCTCTCCACCAATTGGAATTCAGCATTTTTCAGCATAATATCACATTCAGGGATGCCTGCACTTCAGAATGATTCACACTATGGTGTAGCATTCTGATTACAGAACAGCTGTTGTTCCCAAGACCTGCCATTTTCTTCATATTGCCATCAGCATGTATCTTCCTACAAATCAAGAAATAACAATGTAGATTTGACACTGCATTATTAAGCATGCTTTGATATAAGAATTCATATGTTCTCTAATTTAAAAAGATTTCAATAACAGCAGATGGTAAAAGGCTGCTTATCTACAAGGAATAGAAAGAGGGTTATCCTGATCCATCAAGCAGGGTCCTTTAGTAGATCAACTCACACTACAATGATGTATTTTGTTATACCTAATTTTGAGGCCTATCCTTACTGGCTCTACTGTTGAGCTGAATCACAAATGGTGCACCAGAATAGAAAAACGCATGGAAATATACATGAACAGACTGCAGATGACTAAATCCTAAAGTACTGACATTCTAAATGCAGCTCAACTCCTGAATCATGGTCACAACACAAAGTTTCTTAGATTATGTAAACAAGAACCCCCTGAACCAGATTGTTAAGGAACCCACTGGAGGACCGAATATACGTGGCCTAGTTCTAACAAACTTAACACTCCCAAGATATCCCCATCATGAGTGAAGTCTAACCACAAACTCATAACCTTCTTCATCAAAATCTCCAACCCTTCAGAAGCAAACAGTACAGAATTCAAGGACTTCAAAGGTATAAATTTCCCACAATTCTGTAATGAATTCTCCAAATTTGAGTATAATAATATCATCCATAATGCTAATATGTCAAAGAATTATACAGACAGGTTCTACTTGCACCTAGATAGCTGCATTAATTTGACATTTCCAACTAGATCCAGACAAGTGGAGAAGTGTAAAAGCAAACCAGAGTAGTGGTCCATCTGCAATAATAAACTATAACTTTATAAAAGGAAAAACAACTTCTTAATCTACATAGCAGAACAAAAGATCACCAAATTTAGGTGAACATCAAACAGCTAGATAAGAGGCAACTCTTCCATTTGCTCCATCTCACACATCCTCTGTCTAACTCACCTTATTCGTACTACTCTCCAAACTTCTTCACCTTCCTTCTACTCTTACTTTATCTCCCTGACTCTCAGTATTAAATCTTACCGATCTTGATATTGTCTATTTGACTAATTATGAACGTAACTTGTATATAGTTTGTCATTGTTCTCTTCTTAGTCTCTGTATGCTCTCACCAGAATGACATTATGCAATTAATGTGTAGTACACTCTGTGATGCCCGTGTACTGGCCCAGCAATCAAGGAGCCTCAATCCTCACCACTAACACCAGTGATGGGCGTCCACAGTGGGAAGGATAACAAATACACACACAGTAAAGTACAATTTCCCTTAAGAGCATACAGAGATCACAGTCAGTCTGGGGCTGGTTTCTCTCTTTCTCTCCAGATCCCCAATAAGACTCCCCAATGGCACAGTTATAGGGTTCAGATCTCAGTCTAGTGGTCAAGCTAAAAACCTCCAGCACCCTCTCTGTCCAACCAGTGCTTCATGTCCCTGCCCAAGTAGCTGACACACACGCACTTTGAGATATGAGTTATATACAAACATACAGACCCTCCTGGAGAAGGCTGGCACAGGTTCTCCAGCTATGCCCCTTCTGCCCAGAATATACGGTAGTACCACTTGCCACCGACCACTAATATCAGCTGATGAAGTCCACATTATTGTGGATGAAGGTGCTAAATCAACTGTGTTTTACAATAAAGAAGGACTGGACTTTTTGTTTGTGGGTACTATTTGACTCAGGCGGATCCATTAACATTTGGCGTGATTGTTGAACATTTTTTATAGTCTTCCTAATATCAGCTACTAATAAGGCCCTTATCAAAGGGTGTCCAATTATTACTGTGCAGTATTATTATCCAATTAGTAAGTGTGAACAGAACTTTTTAAGGCTTATTGGAGTGCCAGTATCACTATAAACATGCAGTGTACTCTAGAGCTTAAATTATCTCTACACAAAACAGCCACAGTTGAAATGTTTAAAATATTTAATAATAAATAATAAGAACACAAGACTATACTTCTTACTACACAGTGGTAGTCAAGAGTTTAGAGTTCACAGAGAAATGCTTAAAATAATACAGTAGAATAGTTCTGGCATCAATACAGAAAACAGCTAGACTAGACTTCCTATTTCCTAGCTATACCTAAGAGCAAACACAGTTCTAAAATAGAGCAAGGCAGTACTGGTGATATTGTCAGTTCTGAAAACAAATGCAAAATGCCCTGATTTTCTCTCTCTCTCTCTCTCTCTCTGTCCATAAATTTATAGCACAGAACCACTGACTCATTTCAGATTACATCATTATTCTCTGTTTCCCAGATTAACAGAAACTCAGAGTGTAACAGCCCTTTTGATCTTGCAGCTGGTCAGGAAGCCAGAGCAATAAAAGATGTTATACATGTAAGTTCTAGCCATTAACTCTGGTTTCAAAACAATAGGAAGATTTCCTTCATTCAGACATCTCCGCTCCGAGTTTTGAGCTCAAACAATTATACAATGCTTGACATATTATACAGAGCTTTCTTCCAGCAGAGTGCAATGTGGTTACATTTTTGAAGTTCAACATTTACCATAATTTTCTTACATTTAAGAGAACAAGCATGTGGCTTACATTAATATTTACAGATGACAGAATTGTCTACATACAAAATCCTATCTAGCTAGGTTGGCAGCCTTCACATATCTTCACACACTATATACTTTGCATTGCTCTCATTGAATATTATTTTTATAACCTTTTTGTATGCTTTTGTGGAGCGTTTTCTCCCCGGGCCTCAGCTGAAAAAGGGTTTTAGCCCAGTCGAACATTCCCGGCCAACAAATGTCAAATAAAATAAAATAAAATAAAAGGCATCAGAAAAAAGGCATCTCATGAATTTAGCTATAGAAGCCAAAGACAAGTGCAAATCTTTCTTTGCTTATGTCAGGAAAATAAAGAAGAGCACTCAACATTACTCAGAGCTTTTTCATAATGGAGCCACGTTTTGTTTGTTTTTTGCATGCTTGTTTTGTTTCTGCTACGTATACAAAGTTGTACTGCCTACTCTGGTCTAGTGGATATTATTAACATACTGGCAAATAAATTTAGTGCCAGCTTTGCTCCAGACACATCTATTCCTAACCCACATATCCCACCCAGATAGAACAAAGCCACCAATAATCACAAAAGAAGACATACTGAATGAGGCTATCCAAAACAAAGAACATCTCATCCATGGGGTCTGACAACATACCCAGCTTCCTAATAAATACAACTAAATAAGCACCAGTGGACCCACTCCTCAAATTCTTTAACCTTAATGTAGCAACTAGCTTTGTCACATGGGTGTGGCACACAGCTGTTGTGATGCCACTCCATAAAAGTGGCCACACCACTAACCAAAGGAATTACAGACCAATCAGATTAATGAGTCTTATATGCAAAGCCATGGGACGTATCATAACTGACTTAATTAACTATGATGTCAAAAATCTTATCAGACTTGACCCCCAGAATGTATCACTGAAAATATCAACATCAGCCACAAAATAAAAAAAAATACAAACTATTTTTCTTGGGAGGGAGGGGGGGGGAAACTTGTCATTTCCTCCACTTCTAGAAGAATGTGTCCCTAGAACCCTGACAAACATTGTTATCATCTTCAAGTCTGTTACAACTTGAACAAGAATTATATCTCTGTCAATGGAGGAAAAGCATGCCAGGCATAGTTCACTATATCTGTAACATACCACAGATCATGACACAGGATACGGAAGCTGTTTTAAAGCCTGTCAGGCATACTTCACTACATCTGTAATATACCACAGATCATGATGACACAGGACATGGAAGCTGTTTTAAAACATGTTAGGCATACTTTACTACATCTGTAACAAACCACAGATCATGTTGACACAGGACATGAAAGCTGTTTTAAAGCATGTCAGGCATAGTTCATATCTGTAACATACCAGAGATCATGATGACACAGGACACAGAAGCTGTTATAAAACATGTCAGGCATACTTCACTACATCTGTAACATACCACAGATCATGATGACACTAGACACGGAAGTTGTTTTAAAGCATGTCAGGCATACTTCACTACATCTGTAACATACCACATATCATGATAAAGGACACGGAAGCTGTTTTAAAGCATGTCAGGCATACTTCACTACATCTGTAACATACCACAGATCATGACACAAGACACAGAAGCTGTTTTATCAGGTGTAACTGAAACATGATACAATAAAACTACTACCCGCATAGTCATCAGTAATGGAATTCCACATCACCTACAATCACAAATTCATGAGTAAAATAACATCTAAGTCCAATGTTTCAGTGAACATGAGGAATCTGGTAAATTAATTTAGTGAAACTTTTTTTAAACAAGAACATCTTTATTAAATTATCACCTATGACATAGGCAATCATACATTAATATAAATGAAAACAAATCATATTGACATAATTTTAGTTCCAAACATTATACATCACTTATAGTCTTTCCAGTCATTGTCAGTCAAACATTACATAGCTCATTCACATCCTGCCTTCTTTTAAAACATAGTTCCTCCTCTGCATGTATTGTTCCCACAACTGACATTTTTTCTATGCAATTTGCTCCATCCCTTTTCTCAAAATAAACTGTCACCCTACCTAAGTACTATGTTCAATTATAGTCTCACCTCAGGCTTTGTGCCCACTGAATGGTGCACAGTGACGGTTATCCCACTCCACAAGGGGGGATCCATGTCGGACCCAGGGAACTACCGCCCCATTAGCCTGACGAGCCTGGTCTGCAAGGCCATGGAACGTATCATCATGGAACTCATAAACAAAGACATTGGTGATCTCCAAACTCTGGACCCTACCTAGTTCGGATTTGTAAAAGGCAGATCATGTCTCCTAAACCTGATTGACTTCTTTGAAGCAGTCACCAAAGCCATAGATGAGGGTAAGGTGGTTCACACAGTTTAGCTAGATCTCGCCTAGGCTTTCGACACCATCCCCCACTTTGGAATTATAGATAAGCTCACTAAACTAGGTGTAAATCCCTATGTCACAAGATGGGTTGTCAACTGGCTCATGGACAGAACCCACACTGTGAAAGTAGCAGACTCCAAATCCAACTTCAGACCAGTGACAAGTGGAGTGCCACAGGGTTCAGTCCTGGGTCCTCTCCTGTTTGGTATCTACTTCTCTGAAGTACAGGCTTACACAGAAGGTCTTTGGCTAACAAAGTTTGCAGATGACTGCAAACTAGGAGGTATAATCAAAACTCCTAACGATGTGGACATACTACAAAAGGGCCTCACTGAGACAGATGCCTGGTGTCAAATCCATGGCCTGAAGCTCAATGCCAAAAAGTGTATTGTCATCCCCTTTGGTAAAAACTCTGTACCCATGAGCTACTGCATAGCTGGTAGCCTACTTAATGCCAAAAATGTGATGAGACCTTGGGACACAGGTGGACAGTTGTCTCTCCTTTGATAATCACATCGCCACAGTGGTCAGGAAATCCTTCTATGTGGCTCACCTCATCACAAAAGGTTTCTCATCCAGAAAAAAAGAGGTCATTGTTCCCCTCTACTCATCACTCATTAGATCCATTTTAGAGTACAACTCCCCTTTTGGTATGTACCTCACAAGACATCTACAACAACTGGAAAGGCCACAGAAATATCTCACAAAGAGGATTACTGGCCTCAAACAGATGCCCTATGCAGACAGTCTAAAAAAACTGCAGCTTTACTCCATCGCATATCGCCTACTCAGAGGTGATCTCTGCCTAACATACAAAGCTATGTCAAACCCAGAGCTGTTGGACATGCTCCACTTAAAAAAATCCCAGTCCCTCCGAGCTACGTGCTCTAGGGACCTAAACCTTGTCACCACAATAAACAGAACATGCTGGAGGGATAGATTCCTGTCCCAGAGACTTCCCATACTCTGGAACAAACTACCTATCTATGTCAAACAGAGCTCCTCATTAGCACTCTTCAAGAAAATCTTGATGATCGGATGGGTAATAGGAAATTCACCCCGGGGATCACTTCTGTGGCTCTACTTGACAGGGGCACAGGAAAATAATTTTCTTGGGTGGCGAAAGCCAGGGTACATTTTTGGCTAGGCTTATATAGGCCCTAGGGCCAATAGCCTAGTACCTACCTATGAACCTAAAGATCCCAATTCCAGTCATTTTATCTCTGTTACTATATTCACTACTTCTAGTAAAGTTGGTCTAAACTCTGATTACCATTTTCTAGTAAGTGCTTTTTTGGTAGTTACCATAATTAGACTCAGCAAGGCCTTACTATGTCTAGGCAATTCCATTTCTGTATCATAGCTGAAAAAATCATTTTCCTAGTTACATTAATTTGCTCACCCAGCATCTCTGACAGAGCAGTCTGCAGGGAATCATTAAAGCCTGCCACCCGATTACACTCCAAGAAAATATGTTCCCAATTACCTGTTTCTTCCCCATCACACCTCCAACATTTGTAGTCTACCTGAGAAAAAATTCTTTGGAGTCTACTTGGGGTATAAAAATACCTTTGTAAACACTTCCAAGCAAAGCTCCTAAATCTTCTAGTCTTTGTTGGATATTTAAGAGACATACATACATCCTCCATTGTTTCTTTGCGAATTGCTTAGCCAATCTCTCTTCCCAATCCTTTCTAACTTCCTTTAATTGATTCTGATATTTATCATGCAGTATTTTATATGCTGTATCAATTATTCCTTTTTTAACAGCAGCTTCTGTTCTCGATTCTACTAAAAAGTCTACCAGTGCTGGTCTGTTTCTTGAGATTTGAGTACAGCAGTATTGGTAGTAGTGCCTTATTAAAAAGTTTCCATCACAGATGCTGCACTCACATAACTATCAGACTATTATTCTTCTAAAATAATTCCTGGGTCATCCACCTTCTTTCATATCCTTGTCAGTCTCAGTGGTGGGTGTCACTGTGGTTGTCCATGGCAACTAGAGAATGAGACAGCAAGCTTAAGGTGGGGCATATGGGGCATTTACACTGTGCCCCATTTTCTCTAGGTGCCCCACTGCTGTGCCACTGCTAGAAGACAGCAGCAATCTTGGCACAGTAACAGCTTGTTAAGCCCCTAAGTCCAAATGTCTCGTGTTTTTTTTTTTTGCTTGCTCACCGCCAATCTCCATTTTTGCGAGCAGAACTGCATATTTGCACTTGTTCACTGGATGCCTCCATTCTATATTACAATTAGTCATACCTAAGATATCATGTCTCACTCAACTTATTGTTTTAAGTTCTGACATAAGATGCATTGGTGAGGTGATTCAAACTGAACATAGAAGAAGACCACAGAAGGAAGCATGCAGCAGTTCTTTATCTTTAATAAAAAAACTTGCCCCATGTAAAGACTTTGGAGAGGTGAAGTGGCAAATTAGAAATTCTTACTTGTGGGAGTTAAGCCAGGAGTGACATCAGAAACATCAGTTTTTGCATGTCAGAACAGATTGATGTTTGTTTGATGTTTATGCTCCCTGAAATTAAATTACCTAGAGCTGGAATATTTAGATGCCTGGGGTGTGTCTCTAGGTTGTAAACCATCAGAGTTTACGTTCAGATATGTTTCTTTGGGTTTAATATCTGTGAAATATGGTCTGATGAAGCACCATATAGTGGTGTGAAAGAGGTTACCATAATACAGCCAGTTTTTATTTGCTTTTAGTGTGTGTGTGTGTGTGCTCCATTTTCTACTTTTTGACTTTATATGTTTTTTTGTTTCTCTTACCAAATGATTGTTTTTCCCCATCATAATTTATATTCTGTTGCAGAGAGAAGACATTGTAAACACCTGCAACAAACTATTGTGAAACATACCAGGACTGCTACTTCATCAAACAGCAAGCAAGCAAGGGCAGCTTGTTTGAGTTTGTTTTGTAGTTCATTTTTAAAATGACATTAAAGAAAAGCAATTTCCAAATAGCTTCTGAGCAACAGTAATTTAGTTTGTCACAAATTGTTCAGCACAAGGGTCTTTTGAAGTGCACTTTATTTTGCCTCAGTGAGCTACTTGTCATATGTTTGCATTCAGCAGTAAATGATTAATAGACCGATTAAAACCTTACAGGTAGTCAGATGTACCTATTAAGGTTGGGGGAGTATTCGTAGTCCCTCAGTTCACATATGCACAAGGGTAATTGTTGAAGAGTGGTGCTGTGTCTTTATGTAAATGCACTAATCGCCAAACAACAACACTGATTATGGAAAAGTGATGTGCTATGCAGAAATACCCACAACATTTTCAGCTGTCTGAAACATTGTGAAATGTATTAAAAGTGGTGTGGTAAGGTGTGATGGACACTGCAAGAGTGAAAACTGACAATTTATTTTAGGTATTTCTGTCCTTTATAAGCGAGTGTGAGCTTGCACAAGCCTATATAAACCAATAGCAATTATTTCAGGAAAGCAGAGGCAGTTTGTTTAATAACAGGACTGTGGCCCTGGCCTTGACTGCTACATTTTCTTTTTAGTGGCAGTTTTTTTGAAATGGAAACTTTCACTTGCATGACACCTGTACAGTTTATTGCCTTCCTTTTTTTTGGGTTGATGGAGGGTATTTCTATGTTCATGCATGTATACAAATATGTTTGTGCATATGCTTTAACAATTTTTTTTACTCGCACTATTTGTGTTACCATGGGGTGAAGTTTTTTAATGCATGGTGGTGGTTTCATTTTTCAGTAGTTCTTAAAATGTCGAAAGGTGTTTAGCTGTAGCATTACTTAATTGTATAGGTTCATAGATTCATAGGTTGTTACTGGGATAACAACTTCTAGGGCCTTTATAAGCCATGCCCTCCAACCCAGTTTTTCCCCTGAATACCTTGGGCATCTATTAGAAGGTGGGGTATATGTTAGTAAGGAGGTAGCTAAGGGTTTTTGTGGGGGGAGGTGTTACTTGGTTAATATTTACTTACTGGAGGCCTCTGTCCATCAGAGACATAGGAGCCAGACTGAGGTTGAATTTTTGATTTCCCATTCAGTTGTCAAGGTTTAATTTGAATAGAGTGAGGGATAAACTCTAATTCACATGGTTGAGGAGCCTCTTCCATAATGCGGGAATACTTTGAGTCACGTATCTGTCTCTCCAGCATGTTGTATTTATGTCATAAGCGAAGTTCAAATTCTTGGATCTTGTATTTTTAGTGCTGCTTGCTTTGTGGATCTGTAAAAGATCCATCAGGGGTGGATCTGAGGATACTTTATAAGCTAGAAATAGACTATCTATCAGTAGCCTGTAGTAGACTGGGTACAGGGACAGGGCCTTCAAGCAGTCTATGTAGGACAGGGTATTCATGTTCTGGATTCTCCTGGTGAGAAAACCTCGAGGGCCTTCCAACTGTTTCCAAGTGTCTGGTTAGGTTCATGCCAAAGTGGGAATAGTACTAAATGATGAGTCTGGTAAGGGCCGAGTAGAGTGGTACTATAACTTCCTCGGACCTGGATGCCATAACCTATATTATAAGATGGATGACACAGAAAGATTTTCTTACTGTTTTTGCTACATGTTGGTCAAAGGACAGATTACTATCTACATATGTTCCTAGATCCCTAACTACTGGGTCGACTGTTAGGGGTGTTTTATCAATGGAGTAATTAACTTAGGTGGACAATTTCCCAAAGGCCATTTTAATGCATTTCTTGGCAATGAGTTTTTAGCTGCAGCTTTGGCATCAGTCATTTGTCTGTGTTAGATCCTCTTTCAACATGTTGGTGTCATTGTGAGGAATCTATGATAGCTCCCAATTTATAGTCATCTGTGAACTTGGTGAGCCAAAGGCCTTTGGCATAAGCCTTGACTTCCAGGAAATAGATGCCAAACAGGAGTGGACCTAGCATGGAACCCTGGGGTACTCTGTTGGTAATGGATCTCTTTGTGGAGATGGTCTCACCAATCCTGACTTCTTGAGTTGTATCTGTGAGCTAGGTGGCAATCTAGTGAGTTATGTAGTGATTTATACCTGGCTTGGAGAGTTTGACTACAGTGTCTGAGTGGTGTATCATATTGAATTCTTTGGCCAGGTGAAGGTATGCAGTGCACTGTTTTACCCTCATCCATTGCCTTGGTGACCCTTTTGAAGAACTCAACCAGGTTAAGTAGGCATGACCTTCCCTTAACAAAGCCAGACTGTGATGGGTTTGGTGTCTGCAGGTTGCTGATATCCTTACTGATCATTTCCATGATAATTCGTTCCATGGCTTTGCATATTAGACTTGTCAGACTGATGGTTCTGTAGCTCCTTGTGTCAGTTGATGGTCCACCCTTATAAAGAGGGATGGCTGCTGTGGTCTTCTGTATACTTGGTATGTAACCTGTTTTAAGGCTGTAGTTGAAGCGTGCCTCAAGTTGTCTGGATAGGTTGTGTTTTAGACTATTCAGGAAGCAGACACAGATCAGAACCCATTGAGTCAGTATTTTTGGCCTTAGCAAGTGTCACCAGAACTTGATCTCTGCCAATAGTTGGGTGGTAGTATCCTAGAAGGAATTTCACAGGGAGTGGTTGGGGGATTGGGAGTGAAGTTAGAGCTGAATTTATCAGCCAGTAGATTCATGGTGTTTCCCTGGTCAGTGAAAGTGTTGCTGTTTGCCACCAGATGAGCAATGAAAGGCTAGCCTGTCAGTGAGTACTGTTGGCCTTACTAGATTAATTAGATCTCTTAGGTTCTTGTTTAGTTGAATCAGAGAGGTCTTTTCTTTATGTGAGTTGCTCTCGATAATTTTGCCCGTTACTTTTTTTCTTTTGTTGTATATCTTGCTGAGGTGAGGATTTTACTAGCGAGGTTTGTTTTGGGCTTATTTCTGGTAGGTGTGGCAGCCTCTATCCACCCATTTACATGTTTGTACAGGGTTTCTGTGAATAATTCTGCATAGGTAGCTGTGGTCCCGGTTTAGGGGAGCCTTGAAATTTGACAAACTGTTACTTAATAAGATGTAGTTTGCCTTAGAATAGTTCCTAACTGTTACAGGTTTAATTTGGTATTCTGAGTTGATTTTTATTTTGAAGGAGACAGCTTTGTGATCCAACCCTCACTAGTGAGGACGTGACATGGGGGTAAGGGGAGGTGGGGGTTGCAATGCTCTCCCATGTCAGTTAGTACTAGATTTGCTATGTTTGATCCTCTGGTTGGAGCATGCACTATCTGTTCCAGGGTGTTTGTGTTAATAAAATCCAGGAAACATTGTACCTGTGAGTTTGAGGCAGTGTACGGAGGAGTAGTTACAGTCACCCATTAATAGGGCATTTGGTTGGATGGTCAGTGCTCTAGTAAGTCTAGATAAGAGTTGTGAACCTCTTAGGGAATAGATGGTGACTTATAGCTAGCTAGGATATGGTAAGGGACTCTATCTATGGTGGCTTGCATTTGGACAAACTCCATTGCATCATCCTGTTTAACCAACCTGCAGGTATATTTGTTGCTAACATAAATCAAGACACCTCCACCTTTAGTCCATGTCTGTGCTGTTGTTGATCTAAATGTGTGGAAGGCACTGTAGCCTTATACTGCTGGAATAATTTCTATGGCTTTAAACCAAGTCTCGATCATGGCACAGATATCTACATTCTCCAGAGTAAGTAGGGCTTATAGTGTGTGGAGTTTTTTAGATCAAGCAGTAATATCTTAAGGTTGCTTTTAGTCTTTTTTGCTATGCTGATAGTTTTGGCATTTTGGCATTGCCTAAAAAGGCTCTAAGGGGCAATGCAAAAAAAGGATCTAAGCCTAGAGGGGAAGAGGTGCAGACCATCGTTAGCAAAGCAACATGGTCTGCTAACCATGTCTTCCCACGCTGACAGATATTTGATTCCACTGGAGTGACACCAGGGACTAAGACAATTACTAAAAGCAATCATTTTATGTACATACTGTGGCATCATCCTTAGTGAAAGTAGAATGCTGCTCAGTGCAAGGTTCGTACCTGTCTGTGGCACATATTCAAAGAGATCCATAATGTCTCTTTTTATACAGTTCAGTGAGGTATGTCTCAGGTCTTGTCATGTGGTATACCCACATGAACTATGATGGAATCATACTGGTACCTGGGGGTGCAGTGTCTTGAGTGTGTGCATGATATTACGGATCCTGGCTCCAGATAAGCAACTAACAGTTATCTTCTCCTTGTCCAGCTTGGTGAGTGGGGCATCTGTGTGTTGTACAATGGAGTCCCCAATGACAAGAGTATTAGGTAAAGTTCTTGCTTGTCTTATGGACTTTGTTCTTTGGGAACCATTGGATGTAGGCTTATGTATGGTGTTTAGTGTTGGTTTTGGTGTGAGCTTTAGTGATTGCTGAGGAAAGGTGATGCTCTTAGATGATTTAGGAGGTGTTTGATATTTGGAAAGGTTTCTTTTAAGTGCTTCAGCATAAGAAGATCTACAGTATGTGTGTGGTGAGAGGTATATGTGAGGATGTGTGTGTTCTTGACAACCTCATTTGTAAGTGAAATTTTGCCTCCAAGGAAGTTGTATATTTACATTTCTTGCATACTATGCTAGTTTCTTTAAGGACTAACTTAAAGAACATGAGACAGACAATGCTACATTGTCTCAGGATGCTCATATCTACCAAGCTGGCCACATAAACATCTGGAAATTGCATATCCTTGTTGTCCTATTCTGTCTTAAGATGGGCTATTGTGGTTTAATGATTGGGTTTTAACAGGGGTCTCCTAGGGTGGTTTCTAGGGTTAATGGCAATATGTCAAATAGTTTTAGGAAAGAGCATTAGTGTTCTTTGATGTACAAACTAGCTGCTGTAAACTTAATAAGGTAACCACAAAACAAACTGGAATCAACGAAAACACAAGACAAACTTTAAAGTAAAATCCTGAAGTCCAAAGCAACAAAGCTTACGAGTTTAAAAGAGGTGTAATGTAATATTATAAGATTGAAGTGCTTTTCATCACTGTGAGTGCAGTAACTTCTTCAGAAATGGTATTACAACAACCAAAAAAGTACAGGTGTTCAGGAAAAAATTTAAATACAAGGAACAAAGTATCACATGATGAAAATCCACCAGTCAGATGGAAGTACCATTGGTGGAAACATTTTAAAGAAACAATGTAGATAAAATGTTCCCGTTCATCTCATAGTTAATTTAAAACATGAAAAATACCCATTATTGTACAATCACAGCTCTAGCACATACGACTAATAATCAACAATGAATACAAGTAATAAACAATGGAATCTAATTATCAATAAGACAATAATAAACCCGTTTAAAAATAAATAGTGCAACAGGTACATATTATCTATTTAAACTCTTCAATTTCAATAAACAAGAAATATTACAAGCTCCATTTAAACCTGGAAAATAAAAGGCATTTAACAACAACTGCCATACTAATTTGCGTTCCTCTAGGAGGAAGGTTGTGGGCCCACCCCTAACATCAGGTTTAATTTGATCAATAGCTTTAAAACTAAATTTATGTCCACCACTGAGGTGGGAATGTTTAGCTAATGCATTTTCACATTTATTTTTATCTATGGCGTGTATATGTTCGTATATTCTCTCACGGAACTTGCGATCCGTCTTGCCAATGTAAAACGCCATCCAGTTGTTACACTTTGCAATATATATCACTGATTAAATTCACAGTTCAGTTTATGATTAAGTTTAAATTTTAAAGTTTTAAAGCTATCGATCAAATTAAACCTGATGTTAGGAGTGGGCCCACCACCTTGCTCCTAGAGGAATGCAAATTAGTATGGCAGTTGTTGTTAAATGCCTTTTATTTTCCAGGTTTAAATGGAGCTTGTAATATTTCTTGTTTATTGAAATCGAAGAATTTAAATAGATAATATGTACCTGTTGCACTCATTAATTTATTTTTTAGAATGATTTTTAAACGGGTTTATTATTGTCTTATTGATAATTAGATTACATTGTTTATTACTTGTATTCATTGTTGATTATTAGTCTTATGTGCTAGAGCTGTGATTGTACAATAATGGGTATTTTTCATGCTTTAAATTAACTATGAGATGAATGGGAACATTTTATCTACATTGTTTCTTTAAAATGTTTCCACCAATGGTACTTCCATCTGACTGGTGGATTTTCATCATGTGATACTTTGTTCCTTGTATTTAAAAAAATTCCTGAACACCTGTACTTTTTTTGGTTGTTGTAATAGCATTTCTGAAGAAGTTACCGCACACGCGGTGATGAAAAGCACTTCAATCTTATAATATTAAAGTACATCTGTTTTAAACTCGTAAGCTTTGTTGCTTTGGACTTTAGGATTTTACTTTAAAGTTTGTCTTAAACTTAATAAGGTGCCAAGCTTATGGCAGCTCTGAGAAAATATACAAAAGACAATTTATATTAAGGGAGATTGACTCAAGAGCAATACTGGTTTGCAGGTGGGCACTCAGTATTATGGATTTATGGAAAGACAATGGGTGGGAAGAGCACATAAATAGCTTACACAATAGACAATAGCAATGAAAGAGGGGAGGGAGCGACTTTGGAAATGAGATTATCATAAGGGGTGCAAGCCACAGATATAGCCTTTTAAAACCACAACAGGAAAAGAGTGGGGGTGTAGGGAAAAATTAAAGCTGCAAGAAGCAGTTCTTACTTTTGTATTGTAGAGATACTCAGACACTAGATTTCTTTGTTTAAATCTGTAAGAAGGAAGTGTTCCCACACCAATCAAGCCTTAATGGCCACACTAAATTCCAGGTACAGATTTATTTATTTATTCCAGTTTGATGACCGGGGAGGTCCACTGGGCTTGGGGAGCCCATTTTCAGTGGAGGCCTGGGGAGAAAAGCTCCACAATACAAAGTTTAATTGCATGATTAATCACAAAGAAAGTTAGGATTACAAACAACAGGTAGCATTCTAAAGAGATAAAGAGAAAAATAGTATTTACAGTTTAGTTACACTGGGCTTATGGAGCCTACTTTCAGTGGAGGCTCGGGGAGAAAAAGCTACACAATACAAAGTTTAATTACATAAATGCTTTCAGTGGAAGCTCGGGGAGAAAAGCTCCACAATACAAAGTTTAATTACACGATTAATTACAAAGGAAGTTAGGGTTGCAAGCAACAGGTAGCATTCAAAGGAGTGATAAAAAAATAAACAGTTTAGTTCAGGAGTAAAAACAGGCATATGGTATCGTGGCTAGATTTTGCTGTTTGGTTACATATATAACCAACAATTTAAAGTGAGGTTGGGAAGGTAAGAAGGTTAGCCTGGAGTAAAGGGAGAGGAGAGCTTGAGAGGAATGGGTGGAAGAGTACAGCTGCATTTCCTGTTTAGATAGAGGTAAGAATGAAGTTGAGTTTTGAAGTTATTAATGTTGTCACAGGTCCTCAGTGTGGAGGGCAGAGCATTCCATTTTTTAGCTAGGGAATAAGATAGCAGAAGCTGCCCAGCAGGGCGCTTGTTTATGGACGGTGATCAAGTTTTGGTGGGTAGATCTAAGGGATCTGAGGGGGTTATAAGGTTGCAGTATATTGGATAGTGCACAGCAATTAGTAGGTTGGAACAATAATTTGTGGGCTGTGGTGATTTGGTTAAGTAGATTGGGGAGTTCAAGCCAGTTTAGTGAGTGTAGGGAGGTGCAGTGATGAGAGGAGGATTTGGCATTCATGGCAAATCTGGCTATTTTATTATAACATACTTCCAATTTGGATGTGAGTGTGGAAGATAAATTAGTGATCAGAGGAGCGGCATACAGTAGAGAGGGAAGTAGATAGGTTGTGGCAAGAGTTAGTCTGGTGGAAGGAGAAAGGAAGTGATTGTTTCTGTAAAATATGCCTAGTTTTATGTGGGTTTTCTTGATATTTAGCTGGATGTGATTGTTAAATTTTAGGTGTTCATCAATGGTTACACCAAGAAGTTTGGTGGAGAGTATGACCTCGATAATGGAGTTGTTAAGGCTGGTGATTTGGAGTAAGTTTTTGTCAATAGGGAATGATTTTGAGGGAGAGAATAGAAGGATCTTAGTTTTGTTGACATTTAGTGAGAGGTGATTTTGGAGCATCCAATTTTCAGTGGTAGAAGGCAGTTTGAGTTAGAAATTGGAGATCTTTTAGGTTAGAGGCATAACAGATCAAAGTGGAATCATCAGCATATTGCACAATTTTGGTATTAGGTATGGCTTTGTGGAAGTTGTTAATAAAGATATTGAATAGCAATGGGCCAAGAATTGAATCTTGGGGTACTCCAGTGGGGGTTGGGAGGAAAGTGGAGGTGGCCTGGCCCCATTTCACAGCTTGAGATCTATCAGAAAGGTAGCTGGAGAACCAGGAAAGAGTTTTATGGGAGAGGTTGAAGTTAGACAGATGATTTCGTAGGTGACTATGGGAGATGGTATCGAAGGCTTTAGATAAGTCTAGCAGAACAGAGGATACAATATTACCACAGTCACAAGCTAAATTGACAGAATGTAAGAAGGAGAGAAGGGCGGAGTTGGTATTGTGTCCTGGACGGAAGTCGTATTGGGTAGGGGAGAGTAGTTGGTGTTTGGTAAGGAATGGTAGGAGCTGCAGGTGGATACATTTTTCAAGAATTTTGGAGATTGGGGAGAGGATGGCTATGGGGCAGAAATTGGAGGTGTTACTATTTTTGCCACCCTTGTGAAGTGGAAGAATAAATGCAGAACGCCATAGTTTGGGTACATAGGATTCAAGTAATTATCTATTGATGAGGATGCTGATAGGAAGAGCAATACTGTCAGAGGCTATTTGTAGGAAGGAGGAAGGAATGCTGTCAGTGGCACTGGAGCAAGGTTTTAGTTTAGTGAGAAGTTTCTTTATTAGGTTGGTGTAGATGGGCTTGAGTTCAAAAGTAGGGGGAGGGAGGGGAGGATTGAGCAGTAGGAGGTGGAGGGTTATTGTTGGTAAAGGTCTTGGTTAGCTCAGCAATAGAAGAGGTAAATAAGGTATTGAACATTATGGCAATTTCAAGGTCAGATTTGCTGGTGTCAGGGCAAGGGCTGTTTTTTGTACCAGGCCTAAGGAGGGAATTAATAGAGTTCCAGAACTGTTTGAGGTTTTTTGTGTGATTTGCTTGTAGTTTGATGTAGTAAGGCTTTTTGTCTTTAATAACTTATTTTTTGGCTAGGTTTCTCAGCTGTTTATATTTAAGTAAGATTTCTGGCTATTTATGATGGAGGTAAGCTTTCCAGGTTTTATCTCTTTGTAACCTAATTTGTTTTGGTGTCTTTGATGAGCCATAGGGTGTTTTTTGTTTTAACTCTTTTTGTTCTTATTGGTGCTAGGGAGTTAAGGACAGTTATGAATGTAGAATTGAAGTTGTCAACGGCTGCATCTAAAGGAAGAGTGTTTAAGGGGTTCCAGTTATTTAGCTTAAGGGAGTCAGAGAAAGTGGTAGGGTTAAAGTTAGAGAGGTTACAGGTATGAATGAAGTGGTGGGAGTGTGGGGAAATGAGTGTAGCCCGATGGATGAAGGCAGGGAGGTGGTCTCCTAATGGGTCAGGAATGATACCAAATTTTATGACTTTGTTAGGATGGGATGCTAGCATCCAGTCTAGTATGGAGCCTGGGGGGGGTTGTTTTTGTTAGGTCTAGAAATAAAGTTTGTAAGTTGAGTAAAGTTAAATAGATTGATAGATATGATGGGATTATAGTGAATAATTTTGTTCCAGTCTATATTTACATCTCCCATGATGTAGGTTTCTAGCTTAATGTTGGAGAAGGTCCAGGAGAGGATGTCTTCCAGGATATTAGTGTTATTACCAGGAGGAATATAGAAGGAAATGATACAGATGCTCTTATGGTTGTTCAGTTTTAGTAGGCCAGTTACAAGTTCAGCATTATTGAAAGGAATGGGATTGGGATATGGAGTGATGGACAAGTGGTTGGAGTAGATTAGGGCTACACCACCACCTCTTCGATTATGGCAGTCAGAACGGAGAGATAGAAATCCAGGGAGAAGGAATTCAGAGTCGCTTATGTGAGGTTTTAGCTAGGTTTCAGAGATGTCTACAATGTTAGTTGAGTTGTGATTGAGCCAGGCGTGAAAGTGGGTTAATTTATTTTTCACGCTTTGGGCATTGATGGTGAGGAATTTGAGGTATTTATTGGTGGATTTGTTGTTGCTGTTAGGGTGGTTTGTAAGAGAGTAGTTTGGTCCTGGATTGGGGTGAATGTCACCGGCTAAGCAAAGGTGCATGAGAAGGGGAATACGTTTATATGGTTTACACTTAGATAAAGGTGGCTGGTAGAGAATAGGTTTAGGTTTGCAGTATTTAGTGGAGCTTGGGAAAAGTTTTACTTTTAAGAGAAGGATAGGGTAGGAGGGAACTAAGGAGGCTGAGATGTTGTGGAAATGGGCTGTGATGGAGGGGTGGGGAGGTAGTGGTGATGGGTGTAAATGGATGTTGGTGTAGGAGGTGGCATGGTAAAGAGGTAGTAGAAGAAGGATGAGGATAGATATTGAGGTGAGGATGTGAGGAGGAAGAGTGAGCATGGTAGATGAAGTCTGTCAGAAGTGATAAAGGGGAGGGTAATGTGAAATAAGGTGGGAGGGAGAGTGGTAGTGAGAGTTAAGTTGGTTGGGGGGTGGATGAACAGTGTTTGAGGATTGGCTGGTGGAGAGGGAGGGGTTTTAGGAAGAGAATAAATGGAGGAGTACTGGGGGCGGGTGGGAATTAGGGGCAGGGTAGGGGAGCGGAGTGAGCCCGCAGGGCGAATGGAGTGGGTTAGAGCAGCACAGCAAGAGAGCCCAGCTGAAAAAGTATCAGCCACTACTGTTGACAGTAAAGGTAAGTAGGTTATTTGGTGGAAGACTATGAGGAAAAGCTTTACTTTTATGTAAGAACAAAATAAAAAAAATATAGGGGAGCTTTGATCCTTAGTTGGTTTAAGGTAAGGGAGGGGGGGTTAATATCAGGGTTTAGAGAGCGTGGTTTGGGATTTGGGAGGCTTTGTTAAGTTACAGGCAAATAGAGGTAATGTTGGACATAGGGGTTTAAAAGTGATACAAGCTATAGGCTGAATGTGTGCTGCCACCTAGTGGAGAAAAGAAGGATAGCAGCCAGGAAAAAAAAGAACAAAATAGGAAAGGCTCTTTTAGATAAGTCTCTTATAGGTAATACTACCTAGATATATATATATATATATATATATATATATATATATATATATATATATATATAGCTTTAAGGAACCAACAGTAATCCAATCAGTAAGCAGATCAGTAAAAAATGTTCTAACTACGCCCGTGAGCATAGAAGCACAGCTTCACTCTAACTGAAACTGCCTTTGATCCAGAGACTTATTGGCTACTTTCAGCAAAGCAGATTAATCTAAAGAAACTAAATATTTATTTACATGAAGCCAAATAATTTACTTACAAGTCAGAAATTTTACTTTGTTCCTTTTTATTTTCCTCCCATTCACATAAACTATACATACGTTTTTTAAGCTATTGTAAGGGTTTTAGTGATGCAACAGTAGCTTGATGGAATAAAGCTCAGCTGACTACTACTACATAGATATACTGAAGGTATAGCACATGATGGTGTGACTGAGACATGCTGCTACCATTACCACAGCTCACACGAAGTAGCAAAAGTTATTTTACGACTATTGGAAGGGATGCATACTCATGCCATGGCGTGTTTCATAGAACACAGCTTGGTATAGTAAGTTTTTAAATCAGTCCCAATTTATGCCAATAGACTTATATCCACCATTTTCAACTGTGCTAAGCTACTGTCATTGTCAACATTCTTGGTAAAATATGAACAAATTGAAAGACATTAGTAAGAGAGGGAATAAGCAGAAATTAGTAGAACAGTATGACAGTATGTATAGTTAAGGAAGTTCTACTGGCCAGAAGCATTTGTCTACCAGTAACATATAAAAGATAATAGCATTTTACAGCCTCATGAATGACAGGACTGGGAATGTACAAGGTGATATTTTTATTACTGTCTAAATGTGTCCAGGTTCTGTCCAGCTTTATATTACATAGGCAATGGTTATAGAAAAGTAGGACAACAGCCCAGAATAATCACGCAGTAGCTAAAAATACCCAGAAGCACACCATAACCCACAGCACTTATACTCATAACACTTAACAGTTAAGTACAGGTTGGGATGACTCAGAGAAGACAAGTAACACCTCATTCAATACACCGATGTCATTTGTATTAGTAAACTGTTAGTAAAGTGTAGGTGTCGTGTGTGGAAAGCTAGTTTAATTGTGGGATATCATATGTGCTTTCAGGTTCCAACGAGCTGCAGCAATGATGAAGTCACTGGAGAGATAACTTTAGTTCAGAGGAAAACCACATAATCCTGGATGCACTGAAGGCATGGCTGCCAACATCTGTTTGGGAGAGGGAGGACCAATGCAGACAGAGAGAGGTAAGGTGTGGAATCAAATAGTGGCTGATATCAATCCAGCAGGGAGAAGGAACCACACATTGCAATGGTGTAGGAAAAGAGCAAATTAATTAGTGGGGTGTGCAAGGTCAAAGCTACCTGTAGCAGCATTGGTGACAACTCTTCCACAATCTAATCATTAACACCTGCTCTAATCATTAACCCCTGATTAGGAGTACTGTCTGAACATAAGGGGTGATGACTTTGATGCAGATGAGGATGCCACAGGATCATCAGAGGTGGTGTGAATGCCACTATTTTCAGACCACTGCAGCAGCCACAGTCATGCAGTATGGAATGTTAGTACACAGCTGAGGGCAATAATTTGTGCTGATATATACTGCACAGGATATTTGTGTAGCATCGGGTAGCCCATCCACATCACCGATACAAGAACGTTCCAGTTGTTTGCATGGTAAGTGTGGCCATCAACTGTTTATAGATAAATTATTGCTATTGTCAGAGGTATGAGTAACCATGTCATCACTTGGTTTTTAATAGGGTCGGCACCAGAACCAAACACTTCCAGTGCAGCAGCACAGCTGGTGGATATTGACAGCTGAATGGCTGATGACAATAATACTTTAACACTCATAATCATGACACAGCTTTGGGAAAATGGCAAACTGTCACAAAGTCTCCATGCTACCTTGGTCCTCTTTTCTATTCCCTTCTCCTCCACTCCTAATAGACTTTCTCTGGATACATCCTACTTCCCTTCCTGCATTACCTACTTTCTAGCCCCATCTCTCTTTAATTATTTTTCCTTCTAATGCCCTTTCTTACACTAACCTTTATCTATCCCAGAATTTATGACTGAAATGTAATACCTAATTCTCCTGCAAAAAGAGTATATAGCTTTTACAACTTATTACTTATGCTGTTATATAATTTTCATTCATGATTATGTAACATACATATTAGGAACTCTCTTCTACTATGTATATAATATATGGTCAACTTTATTGCTTGCCTATATTTGCTTATTTTTTTATTGTATCCACAAATTGTGCTACTGTGTTATTGTCTTAATATTTGTAATCATTGTTCAATTTTTAATTCGGTTTAATGTGTACTGTGGAGTTTTTCTCCCTGGGCCTCTGCTGAAAAATGGGCTTGTACCAGTCAGACTTTCCCGGTAAACAAAGGCCAACTAAATAAATAAATAAATAACTGTACTTCCTGGACCTCCAACCCCATAGCAGGTGGATAACTCCATAGGCAGTGACACAGGCTCACATACTCTGCAGAATGAGGACATGACAGTACCAATATGGAAGAGGAAGAAACCATTTATCTCAAAGCCAGTATCTTGTGAACTGCCTGAACACTGATGAAATGCTGCCATTTCAGAGTTAGCAGTACCCACTGTCACACCTATTCAAAGAGGTGCTATGTGAAGATACAATACAAAATTACCTCCTGAGACAAGCAAGGACCTTGGCTTTCCAGCGGAACAGATGTGCCATGACATAGTTCAGGCACAGGCCACTGCTACAGACAGTCAGACAGAGATGGTTATAGTGCTACAGGGTATGCATGAGGAAATTCACCAGTGCATGGGAATGGTGCAGACAGGGACAATGCCATTATGACATGCACAGTATGGTGACACACACAGCATCCATGTATGCCATCATGCACACACTTGTAAAAACTTTTAAGACTCACATTTGAAACACTGCTAGATGTGGACAGTGGACTGTTTGTGCATGTATAGGATCATTAGGCCACACCCTCATGATTTCCAAGCAAGTGCTATAAGAAATAGGGAAGAAGTAACCAAAAAGAAGGCAGGCAGACCTTGTCTAACTTCCTCAACACATGGTCGAACCTCTCAGTCGAGTAGTGCAGCACTGTCAGATGAGTGTCTAGTGGTCCCCCTGTATCCATTAGATCATTCCATCACAGCAGGGCAGCATCAAGCTCACATACCAACACTTGATCACTGGGACCATCAACCACACTATCTTTATCAGTAAGAATACCAAAGATCCTCTCATCGAAGGTAGCTTGTGATATCCTACCTGTAATCCAGGCATGTGGACTTCAGAACAAACAAAACAAGACTTTGATTTGGATACAAGCAAATCTGACCCACAGCTGACTGTACATGTCTTATCTACCCCTCCTCGTCTGAGGAATAAGGAATCCGATGCAGTTTTTAGAAAAACTGTTTTATTTAGTCTTCACAAATGGATGAGCATTCTTCCAGTCAAATCTTAATAGTTTTAGAGTGAGCTCTGCCCTAGTTATAATGGTTTTGTGAGGGGAAGGGTCAGAATAACCAGATGTTTTAATTGGTGGAGATCAGAAGTGGAAGGTTTTAAATCTAGAGTGTATTGCAAGAAGACATTTTGTAATGCATACCTTCATTTTAACAGCCATTATCCTCTATCTCAGAAAAAAAAGTATGTATTATCAAGGGGCAGGCTATGAGGATTGCATGAATGGCCTCACAAAAAGAGGACGTTGAGAATGAATTCATTAATTTGAGGAATATGTTTGTAGACAGAGGGTTCCCCAATAATTTGGTTGAGACTATTCTACAAGGAATCCTTGATGAATGGGGGAAGAGATATAAGCCACTTTTAGGCAAAGGACCCTTGAAAGCACAGGAAGTGGATGGTGCATCTATTTTAGAACCCTCCCATCAATTTTGCACAAGCATATGTTGCACAATATAGTCCCCTATACAGTGGGGTGAAATATATTTTATATAAAAATTGGAGCATTTTTAAAACTAATAATGAGATATCTAAAGTGGTGGGTGAGAAGTCTATTTGTACCAATTTGAAATTAATCCTAGAAAATAAAGGTGGCATGGGAGATCAAAACAATAAAGATGGTACCAAACCATATGGGCGGTGCCCTCAGTGTAGTTTTATTCTTCAGATACCTTTTGTTAACTTTCTAACAGAACTGAAACTACAGTGTTTTTTAGAAAGGGAAACTTTTATGAACAGAATTGTGTACCTTGCAAAATGTAACACCTGCATGGGATTTTATGTTGGTAAAACGGAGAGAGCCCTCAAATCTAGGATTTACGAACATTTAGACGACATAAAAAACAAGAAAGAAACAAATGCCTTGTATAGGCACAGCATGTTATGTGAGAATGTTCTGGTTTTAAATTTGCTATTTTGGACATGGAACAAAAAGACCTGAGAGGTGGGGCTTGGAAGAACATTTTATGTGAAAAAGAGTTAATGTGGCAACTAAGGCTAGCTGCTAACCTCCATCCTGGTTTAAATGATTTTATATCTACTATACCAGTATTAAAGGAAAAGGCAGGAAAAATATAAAGTTATAAGCACTTTAAATTAAAATTTTAGTAAATTTGGAACAGTTTGTTGAAATCATTTATTTATAGTGCATAAATTATTTGTATTTTCTCATGCATTTTATAATGGTGATGAAAATTTATTTTTTAGACTTAATTTTAATCATGTAAACTGATTTTTTATTTTTAGCAATAGTAGTTGATTTTAATCTATTTAAATTATTTTTTCTCCTTGTAGTAATTGTTCTGATGAAGTCAACTTGGATTGATGAAAGCGCTTAACAATTTGTGTTAAATAAAACTGTGTGGAGTCCGGAAACCCTGGTGGTGCATTTTTTGGTTTATTAGAATATTGCAATAGCCATTAGATTCTGCTGGGAGGTACTCTGGTCACAATACTGTTTCAAATTATAAAAATTAGTCTTAGATGTACATTAACAGCTGTCACATACTAGGGAACACAGTGGGTTAATGAATGCTAGATGTGGGACATTTTACACTGTTTCAGCTACTTTGACTTCTAAGGAACAGGGACAATGGCTGCCATGATGCCATCACATCAAGTAATGTGTGTTTATTTCTGAATTATGTTTTAAAAGTATGCAGTTATTACTGTTTTAAGCATGGCAGTTAAGCCTGAAAAAATATATTTTATATATGCATGTGGCAGTTGTAAACAATATTATCTTGCTTTTTTTCCAGCAGTGACTTGCCACCTTTCATCCAAGCTCAGGCTTTAATATGGCAACAGAGAGAGTTTGCTTTGAATGTACCACCGAATTCAACACGAAAGAGTATTCCTCTGTACACGTTTCGCAGTACATTCCAATTTACATGAACGAGCACACACACCATGCATGGGAAACATACAAGGCAAATAGTGTTTGCTGAACTGAGTAAATTACGTTGGTTAGAAAGTAGTATATACTTAATTAAAAAAATGTGTTAATGAACTTACTACACTGAATTTATCATCTCCTTAAAGGTAACTACTTATACTTGTCAACTACAATACCCCCAGTTGTTGTGATTTTGAAGAATATCGTTAATTTTACCTTGCATTTTTGCTCTGCTCCTCATAAAATTTTCATTTTCTGGTAAATTACATAGGAGCAGTTAATGGTTGCTGCCAGACATTAGAGTTTCATACTTCATATTATTTATAACATACATGTTGTTGCAAAGCTCACATTCTAATATATTTTAAGTGAATTGGAGTAATATTTAAAAATTGTACTTGATTTTAAGTCTTTGCCTCCTCCCCTGGATTATTTCTGTGTTTGTCGAGAATGTTTGAGCAAAAAAGTTGAGAGATACATACCACAACACTTTTTCTGCCTGTTTCAATTTCAAGTTGTTTCAAAAAAGATGTTGTCTCAGTTTGAGTGACCTACCTATATGTTTCAGTCTGTGTGACCTAGGTCAGACTGGACTATTTTCTGTAGTTTAGTGTTAGTCACTTCCTCTACTTTTACACCTAGAGGTCTCATAGCTGAAGTCAGTGAAGTGTACATATTACAGATGGAGTGAAACTGTTTCTTTTTTAAAGAGTTTTTGGATAAATCTTCATGAGAAAGGCAGGGATGAGTGTGTTATGCTGCAGCATGATATAAATAAAGTTAAGTATTCTCATTTTAGTCCAGTGAAATCTCCCTTTTCTTTATAATTTAGGGATAGTCTCAAAATATAATGAATACTGCAAACCTTCCATCTCTTTCAAATAACTTTTTGACACAGGTAAATAGACTATTAAACTGAACTGACTTTTTTATATTTCTATCCTATTGCATGATGGTCATCAGTCCTCCATTCCTCAGGAGCTGTCATACAGGCAGCAATCAGATGTTTTATGTTTCAGCTCCTAAACGTGCCTCTCAGTGGCTGCTGTAAGCACTAGCATCATTATGGAGGCCTTCTATGCTTTCCCCTGTTATATGCTTGCTTCCACATGCACCTAAGAGCACTACTGTTACACAGATGGCATGCCAAGACATACCGTCCAATCCTATAACCCTCGTTGTCATGCAGTTTGGCTGCCTGGGACCAGTGTTTCCTTCCTCCTAGCATGGACAAACCAACCCTCTCTTACCTAGATGTTACTGCTTCAGAGCCACTAGTCATGGCTTCTTCTGTATGTGACACAGAACCTGGTCTAAACTGAAATAGTTGACACTTTTGGAAGGGTATGGACAAAGGGGAAGGTTGGCAAGTGTTTTAGGGCCTGCAGCTTTGAGTACTACAGGAAAGCATGCTATTTTTGGCTCTCCTACTTAAAGAGGGCTTATATGTAAAAAAATAAATAAATAAAAAACAGTCTGCATTTTGCACAAATCAGGATGATTCAGTGAAAAGGGAAAAAATGACACATCTTCTTGAGGCTGTAAAGTCAATGAATCATAGTACTATCATGTTATTTAAATGAAAAATAATACTTCCTTATGTGTAAGATGAGTCGTATAAAGGGAACATAAACTCTACTGTGAGAGAAAGACAAAATCTATGAAGAGCAAAATCCCATCAATATGGCAGAGCCCATAGCAACCCTTTGGAGTGGAATAAATTAAAATACAACATGAAACAGTTATGGCAAAATATGTATTAGTAGAGCACAAAAGGTAAAGTTATGATGAAAAAACATTTTTGGAATTTCATGGTGGAGCTCTTCTTATCTCAGCAATGATTCCTGACAGGGTGAGTATTATAAGTGAAACAGGCTGATGCAGGCCCCTCAAATCCAGTAAGATCTGTTACTGCCCTATAATATACTCTGCTGGCATTACTGTACATAGCATACTTTATTTAATGCATTTATTTATTATTTTTATTGCATGGTGTTGTAATTTTAAAGGATGTTTTTGTTTGTTTATTGGTGTTTTTTAATAAGAAAGTAGTGTGCATGCACATTTGTGTTTGGCTATGCATACGTACTTGTGTGTGTGTGTGTGTGTGTGTGTGTGTGTGTGTGTGTGTGTGTGTGTGTGTGTGTGTGTGTGTGTGTGTGTGTGTGTGTGTGTGTGTGTGTGTGTGTGTGTGTGTGCATGTGTGTGTTTGTGTGTGTGTGTGTGTGTGTGTGTGTGTGTGTGTGTGTGTGTGTGTGTGTGTGTGTGTGTTTGTGTCTATGTATTTATTTGTTTAAATTAATTTCAGACAGCAGCATTTGGCACTCTTGCATTTTTCTTCCACTCCTTCTAAGTAGGTGAAGTTTTAGTTCTACATGTTTTTTGTTCAGAGTATAAGCTCAAAAGATATATTGTCTTGGTCTTAATAAATAAATAGCATATAGACTTGACAGCTAAAATTGTAAGCCCAGCAGGCTGTGGAGGGAGAGGAGTGTGGCACAGTGGAAGGGTAGAGCTGGGTGATGGGACGGGTGCAGCTTGGAGTTCCCCAGAAATGTCCCAAACTGGGCCTCTCATTTTCAAAGGCATCCCTAGAATTATCAGTTAGTCATCATTTACATGTCATTATAGCCTCACTTACATAAATTATTATACAACATACAAATGCAATATATAATCTAACAGGTTAAAATCCAACCATAGGAAAATAATCCACCATGGGATCAATTTCAACTCAGATGTTTATTTAGGCCTTTCATCCTACTAACATTAAGGACCTCATCAGAATAATTAAACTGAGCAACTAACACCTCTTAAATATCAAAAAATCAATTGCATGATCCGTATTTAACACAAAGTGACATAATTTGTCCTTCAAGCATTTTTGAAACATTAAAAAGCATTAAAACATTAAAATGAAGTACATAAATAAAATACGTTAAAAGTTTCCACAAAAATACTTTTCAAGATACATATGAGCAACTTAGGTATTAAAATATCAAAACTTAGCAGATATAATTTTAATTGCCACATTATCTCATGATATTCAGTCAGGATTTTCCAGTCACTCCCTCTAAAATCCCTGTCAATTGTTTTCTAATATAAAGGAGCACAATTTTTAAAAATGTGGGATTCAGGATTCTGGCCAAGGCTCTTGCCTCTCCCATTGTGCTTTTTTTAGGCAATGTCCCACAGACAAATCTTCCAACATAAAAGATCTGTCAAAAAGCAAATTGAAGGTCATGCTGCTAGGAGCCTTAACCTGAAAATGCACTCACTGGAGGCTCTCCTAGCAATGAAAGATACTAACATCTGTGCAGGGACGGAAACTTGGTTCAAGCTGCAGAGAGCACTCCTGCCTTACCAGGTTCTACCACATACCACACATTCTGACCCCAGAATGAGGTCTGGAGGAAGACTAAGAGTGGTGGAGTTTCTATTTTCATTTAAAGACAAGCACACTTCCAGACTGGTTTGCCAGCATGATGCACTAGAACTTCTCCAGGTGCAATTGACAATTGGCAAGACACCCATCCAAGTTATAGCAAGCTATAGACCCCCTTCATGATTCAGAACACCCACTCCTCCTACCTGGACCTACTTGAGTCCATCAAGGTACCCCCTAACACCCTGAGCCTTGGTGACTTCAACTACTCCACCATAAACTGGGTGAACTATTCCTGCTCTAATGCACTTACCCAACGATTCCTTGACTTTATCAGTTCTAACGCACTAGACCAGCTTGTCTCATCCCCCACAAGTGGAGATAGCATTCTAGACTTGGTTCTCACCAACATGGCGACCACTGCATCACCCCTAGAGTAAGTTCTTCCCTGGTGAGATCAGACCATCAGTCTGTCTCATTCAAAACGTCTATCCCATCCAACCCCCCACCCAGCCATAACCAGGATAAAAATTTCTCAAAAACTGACTACAAAATTCTAAGGGAGGGTATCAGTAGCTTCACACCACCAGCCCCCCTCAGAGGATGCAGACAAATATGCTAAACAGTATGCCAGTGCAGTATACAAGCACCTGTACAACCGCATGGACTCAGCCATACCCAACAGAACTAAAACCTGCTCCTCAAGGAAACACAAACCTATGTGGTGGACATCCTCTACCAACAGGCTTTACAACAAAAGGAAGAAACTGTTGTCCAAGGGTAAAAAGGCACAAATTCATAACTGGAAAAACTCCCTCCTTAGCCTCAATAAGCAAATTAGATCACTAGTGAAAACCTCCAAATCCAATTATGAATCGAAAATAGCCTCCGAAACAAAGGCTAACCACAAAGCCTTTTTCAGTTACATCAGAAACCTCCATGGCAAAGCTCAGGTTTGTTCCAAATTAGTTCTTAATGGTACCACTTGCACTGATCTTGCTGACTTAGCTAACCTGCTAGCAGACAGGTTCATCACAAACTTCACCCCCCCTGTCTCCTCCCAAAGGCCAATTCAACATCCGCAATACTCGCCCCACACCTCACATCTCCATACATCAAGTGTTAAAGGCCCTATCCAAGGCAAAGAACAGAGCTTCCATGGGACCTGATAGTATCCTAGGCTGTATTCTGTAACATCTCCAGCAAGAACTAGCCTCGCCATTGAGCACCCTACTCAACCATAACCTAAGTACAGGCTTCATTCCAGCAGAGTTGAGAACTGCCATTGTCATCTCTTTGCAAAAAGGTTTTTCCACTACTGACCCTGGAAACTTTTGCCACATTAGCTTGGCAAGTCTAATCTGCAAGGCCATGGAGCATATTATTATGGACCTCATAAACAAGGACATAGGCAATCTCCAAGTACTTGACCCCACCCAGTTCAGATTCGTCAAGGGCAGATCTTGCCTGTTGAACCAGGTTGACTTTTTTTTAGACTGTCACCAAGGTATTGGATGAGGGAAAGTCAGTACATACAGCTTACCTTGACTTGGCCAAAGCCTTTGACACAATCCCCCATTCGGGCATCATCAAAAAGCTATTGAACATGAACCCAGTAGCACAATAACAAGTGCCGGACAGGCGTATTTATTCAAATTAAATTTATTACAAAATTGAATAGTAAGTGCTTTCGAAAAGCTAACAGAACTTGGTGTAAATCCCTGGTCTCATCAGGTGGGTGGCCAACTTGCTCACTGATAGCACCCACAAGAGCAAAATAGGTACCACTACCCCTGACAGCAGACCTGCCACTAGTAGTGTCCCCCAGGGATCTGTTCTGGGACCCCTATTGTTTGGCATCTACTTATCAGAGGTCCAGGCAAAGACAAAAGGCCTGTGGCTGTCATTGACTCCCCAAATTATGTTAACATACTTCAAGACGATCTCACAGCAACAAATGACTGGTGCCAAAGTCATGGACTTAAGATAAATGCAAAAAAAAATGTATTATCATATCATTTGGCAAAGACACGGCCCCTACTGATTACCACATTAGCAGCAAACCCCAAAGCACACAACCTGTGGTGAGAGATCTGGGTACATAAGATGACAACAATCTCACATTTGACCATCATGTAGGGGCAGTGGTCAGAAAAGCCTTTTACTTGGTTCATCTCATAAGTAAAGGGATTGCATCCAGAAAAAAGGAGGTTATTACCTCTCTGTACTCCTCCCTCATTAGGCCAATAATTGAGTACAATGATCCATTTGGTATGTACCTCTGTAAACACCTGCACCAACTGGAAAGGCCACAGAAATACCTCACAAAGAGAATCCATGGCCTCCAACACCTGTCCTATGTGGACAGGCTCATATCACTATCACTCTACTCTGTATCATACAGATTGCTCAGAGGTGATCTGTGCCTTGCCTACAAGGCAGTCTCAGACCCTGCTCTACTACAGATGCTCCATATCCATAAGTCTAACGCCTCGCGGAGTACCCCATCGAAAGGCTTAAATATATGTGACATTAACAAAACCTGCTGGAGAGACAGGTTTGTCTCCCAGAGGCTGCCCCATCTCTGGAACAAACTCCCCATACATGTCAAACAAAGTAAGTTGTGGACCCTCTTCAAGCGCAACCTTGATGAGTGGATGTCCAACCACAAATTTGTCCCAGGGGTTCCACCTATGTACTTCACTGACAAGGGTGACAGGTGCTGATTGAGATTTCTTTTTTGGGGATAAACTCTTGGCTAGGCTTGTAAGGGCTCCAGAGCCATTAGCCTAGTAATCTCCTATGATCCTATGATCCTATATACAGGAGTGTCTTTATAAAGAATCAGTGGTATCTTTATTAGTGATGTAAATGTATTTGTAGATCCATTATCATAGGTGTCTTTCCATTTTGCCTTTATAAAATGCTTCATACAACACACATTTCATTATACAGATCAGTCATTCAATGTTGTTGTTGTTTGCCTTTCGGCTTTTCCCGGTTAGGGGTCGCCACAGCGGAACTGCGGTCCGCTAATGATTAGCAGTTGTTTTTTATGGTGTCAAGCTGCCAGCCCGACGGCCAGCCTGAAACGAAGGCATGCCCATTCAATGCATGTCTTTCGAACGCCCACTCAATTGCAGGGAGGACATGCAGACTCCACACAGAAGGCACTACCCAACCCAACCTGAGAATCGAACGGGAGAACCTCTTGCTGTGAGGCAACAATCCCACCACTGCGTCTTCAATACAGCAATCAAATTTCCCTATAATTTCTATGACCCATGGGTAACTTACAATAGTAATATATGGCCATGCTTACAGCAGACACATTTAAACGTGTTTGAGTTTATTCATAATTATATTACTATATTTGAGCTCAGGGGTTTATTTAATATCAATATCCCTTTTAAACATTAATTTGGTACAATGCCTAATTTTGTGGACATAGTAGAATTTAAAATTATGTATGACTAATTTTTCTTAACTATCTTTGTAACATTTTTAAAATTCCTAGTATATGTTATGGCCACTGTATTCTTTACTTCACCCATTTGTATAGCTACCCTTTTGGTCATTAATTCATGTTTTAAAACTGAGGGAAATAAGTGATCCTTCTCTGGGTAATTTCATCAACTGTAATAACTATCAAAGAGGTTGGATAACCTCAACCAGAACATATTTTTTGGTATGTTTAAGCTTTTCTTAAAGTCATCATACTCAAAGAATAACCAGGACAACTTAATCATTTGGCTTTTAATAACATCTTTTTCACCCATTAAAGGAGTACCGCACCCACAGACTCAAAAAACATGTTTAAAACATTATGGCATGATGTTTCCTACACTTTAACAGCACTCTGGGATTATTTACAGGATTTTAAATATTTTTATATGTAATTCCAGACTCTGACCACCTGGAGGCTGGCATATTGACGTGGTTTGGATAAATCAGGTTGCCATCCAGTATCCCAGAAATCATTGTTTGGCTCAAAAATGTTACATCATGCAGGCCTCCGTTTGCCTGAAGTTCCTGTCATTTCATAGATGTTGCATGCGTACAAAGTACTGAGTAAAATAGAACATTGTAAGTAACATTTCCTGCTGCTGGATGACTACTTAAAACAGAAACTGCAAATGCCACAGAACACACTCAAAGTGCTGTTTACTGCTGCCTTTTTTCTAATTTAGTTTAAATGGCACTAATTTGTGAGACAATGAATTCCAGTCCATTTACTTCTCCCCTCCCCCATAACACTTAGCTTCCCTAGCTGTCAAAGTCCTGAGGGTAATTTGACCTGGTAATTCCATTGATTGGCAGATCTCAGCAGGGTGCTTGACTCATGTAATTTAATCTTTGCTCTAGCATTTCCTTTGTTAGAGGGGACATTTTTTGCTGCACTATAGCCATGGCCTTACTTGACTGCAATCACATCCAGTAAGGTCTTGCACCAAGGAGCAAAAGAATAAAACATTTATACTATTAACCAGTTTAGTTCTTTATTAATTTAAGTGTTAAGGTATCACTTCATGCTTCCACCTTGTTAAAAATTCAGATTTACATGTGCAAAGTCAGTTGGTATGCAGTGTTTGCCTTCATATGTTTTTACTCCACTGGTTGGTTTGCAAAAACAACCTTTTGCAGTGTCCCTGGATTTGTCTTTGTACATACAAACCACATTGCTATATTTTCCCCTTCCCTTTTCTTGTGACCAGAAGTCACTTATAACAAAGTAAATTTTTTATTGATTTTTTTTATTTTAAATAAAGGACATCAATCAGATAATGGATGCCACTGCAAAGAATCACTGTTGAAATATTTGTGCATGGACAAAATCCCTTACTAAATCTATTTGCCAGCCTCCAGTTCAATTGGTGCTATGGCTTTAATATACTGGTGTGTTTGCTCATGCCTTCCAAATATCTCCACCATTACATACCAGTTTTGCAGTGTAGTAACCACCTGACATGCCCATACACCTTTAGCCATCAATATGCCGCTACTCCTTTTCATGTGAGTATGTGAATTCATTTTCAGACTTAAGGTGTGGAAGCTGCACTGAATAATTCTAGGTGCTTGTTCAGGTTTCACATGGTGCTTGCTTAGAGCTATTCTCATGTTAAGCCACTATGAATATGTTGCACTGCCACCTCTGATACCAGGGTAATGTTTTAATCTTTCTATTCCCGCACTGCACACTAGCAGTATCTGGTGCAAATACAACAGAGAAGTATGCAAGTGATACACCACCTACGCATCATTTGCCGTGCAGAATGTACAAGTATGCATACCAAATTTCTGTGTTTCCAAACATCGGTGTTACTACACTACTACTGAATAAAATGAACAGCACTCAGGCTGGGGGAAGGACAAGGGAGCCATGATATCACAGAATGGGTGGGTCTTATTATTTTAGTTAGAATCAGATGATGGCTGTGGTGATGTCACTTTGGGGGAGGGAACTGATAAAAAAAAAAAAAGTACCTGCACTGCCTGGCCTCGATGATGTCAGTAATTGAGCGACTCCAGCAAGCTTTATTCAAACGTGAGAGAATCATTTTGTAAGTGAAACCATCACAGTATGAGAAGGTAGGCTTCTGTTACAGAAGTAAGGGGAATTATAAAAATTGTAAATGCTTTATTGTTGTTGCTTTACAGAGGACAATGTAAATAGGGAGGAGAAGGGCTGTGAAGTTGAGGAATACATTAGAGAAACCTGTTGTACTCCTTTAAGGGTGACCACAATCAAAGTTTAAGAGGGAATTTAAATGAGTTTTTTGTTTCTGTGTAGTTTTGAGACTAAGTTTTGCCTAACTTTGTCAAAGGAAATTTTTGCATACAATAAATGAATTGAGTTCTTGGCGTATTGCATTGTAAACTTAGGGAATGGAGTAGTAGTATTTAAAAAATTAATAAATGAACATAAGTCTTCACCTTACCCTTTCACCAAATAAATAGCCTATCCAAATTCTAATATAACATTCTGTGATATTCCAGAAAGCATAAAACAAGGTTGGCATATAACTGGGCCATCACAGCCCTCATTGCCACACCTCTGATCTGGTAGGAAGTCTCTCCTTGAAAATATTAAAACTTGTTTCTCACTACAAATTCCACAAATGTACATAGAATTTCCAGTTCAATTACTTTAAGTACTTTGGTGTGTAATACAATATCCCTGAACAATTCCAAACCTGTTGAATGGGGGATAAAGGCAAAATATTTTTGATATCAACTGTGCAGAGTGTCAGAATCAAGCTGTCACTGTACTTGATTTCCCTTAATTAATCCAAAAAGTGCCATGAGTGTTTTAACACTTCAGGGAAGTGATCTAATACCCCCTTAATTCTTTTATCAACATATATATATATATATATATATATATATATATATATATATATATATATATATTGTGTGTGTGTGTCTGTGTGCGTGTGTGCGTATGTATATGTATGCATATTTTGCTTCCTGCTGCAGAGACAGTAGGTACTAATGGAGGATTTGTTAAGGTTCTTTTGGACTTTATGTATTCCAAATATTGAATGTATCACAGCACAAATTTATGTACCTTTAAGTCATCAAATAAACATTTATCAATCATACCACCCATTAATAAGTCATACAAAACATCATCCAGGGTTTCACAAGTATTGTTTATCTTGTCTCAGGAAAGAGAAGAAGAATAATAGTCTGAATCCAGTAACATCATTTACATCCTGCTGACATAATCGATATTGACAGTAAGTACAACTCCCTTCACACCTTCAGTAACATAATTTACATCCTGCTGACATAATTAATATTGACAGTAAGTACAACTCCCCTCACACCTTCAATAACATAATTTACATCCTGCTGACATAATTGATATTGACAGTAAGTACAACTCCCTTCCCACCTTCAGTAACATAATTTACATCCTGCTGACACAATCGATATTGACAGTAAGTACAACTCCCCTCACACCTTCAGTAAAGTACAGTTTTGTACCTACCATAAATGTAGATGTTCGAGGATCTCCATTGCTGCAGTCCTTACATAAGGGTAGTCCGCTGTCCACAATCGGCCCGAATACCAAAGGGCTAGAACCGGCGTCGGTCATCGGCACCCGAGACTGACGTCAATACGTGCCAGTACAAATGCGCATGACCGACGCCATATCCTCAGTCTTTCTTGCCTCAGACGTCAGAATGCAAAAAACACCACCCAAAACCCAACCTAAAAAAGAAAAGGGGGAAGGAGGGAGGATTGGACTGCAGCAATGGAGATCCTCGAACATCTACATTTATGGTAGGTACAAAACTGTACTATGTTCTTCGTCTCCCATTGCTGCAGTCCTTACATATGGGTAGAATCCCAGAGCAACGGAAAAAAGGGAGGCTGGCTAACTAAATAGCATTAGGAGCTGCTAACATGCCCTGTAAGATTGCAGTGGCAAACCCAGCCCTAGACCTAGAATAAAGAGGTAAATGATAATGCTTTGTAAAGGTATGTACAGAACTCCAAGTAGCTGCCTCTAGAATGTCTTTAGTAGCTACCCTCTCAAAAAAAACAGTAAAGGTGGCGTAGCCCTAGTAGAATGAGGCCTGATTCCAACTGGAACATCCTTTCCATGATGAGAGTAACAAAAGTAATACAATGGCCAATACACTTGGTAATAGTTTGTTTCGCGACGGCTTTCCCATGTGAAGTCAAAGCAAAAGAAACAAATAATTGTTGAGATCTTCTGAACTCTTTGGTTCTGCTCAAATAATACCGTAACTGCCTATGTACATCCAAAGAATGCAAAACTTTTTCCCCTTTATTTTGGGGGTTAGCATAAAAAGTAGACAAATGTATAGATTGGTTCAATGCCACATTAGAAATCACTTTAGGCATAAAAGTAGGATTAGTACGTAAGGAAACTCTGTCCTTGTGAAAAATCAGAAAAGGTTCCACTGCCATGAGGGCCTGTAATTCAGATACCCTTCTAGCAGAAGTAACAGCCAACAAAAAGGCAGTCTTCCAAGACAACAATTTCAATTCAGCTGTAGCTGCAGGTTCAAAAGGAGGCAGAGTCAGCTTTTCCAAAACAAAATTAAGATCCCAGGCAGGAGTAGGAGCTCTTCGTGGGGGTCTTATATTCTTTGCCCCTCTAAGAAACTGTTTAACCAATGGATGTGAAAACAAAGGAGGGTCACAATCATAGTGAGCAGAAATAGCTGCAGCATGCACTTTTACAGAAGAGAAGGACAAACCCTTGTCCAATAAAACAGTCAAATATTGCAATATACAACTCAAATTAGGCAATTTGACATCAAAGCCTTTAGCTGAACCCCAAAGAAAAAATCTCTTCCATTTATCAGCATAAACCTTTCGAGTACTAGGTCGCCTGGCTTCCAAAATAACATCCAAAACTCGTTGAGGGAGCTGAAGGCCCTCCTTCTTTAAAACAGAATGCGCCAGGCTGTCAGGTGTAGGGATTGCACCCTGACATTGAGAAAATGATTGTTTTCCTGAGACAATAAGTGAGGAATCTGTGGTAATGGCCAAGGTGTCCCATGAATTAAGCTCCTCAACAGAGGGTACCAATGCTGACGAGGCCAATCCGGTGCTATAAGGATCATGCAAGGTTTGTCCCTCCTGACTTTCAAGAGTACCTTTGGAAGAAGAGGCAAAGGAGGAAAAGCATACACGTGAAGGTTGCTCCAACTGAAGGATAGTGCATCTATTTTCCAGGCTTTCGGATGAAACAGCCTTGTGCAAAACAGAGGCAGTTGGAAATTCAGAGGAGAAGCGAACAGATCTATGTCTGGAGTTCCCCAAGCCTTGGTCAACTGAAGAAATACCTGAGGGTCCAACTTCCATTCGTGAGGATCCACCATCTGTCTGCTCAGAACATCTGCTAAAGAATTTTGTGCTCCTGGCAGAAACTGTGCTCGAAGAGTGATGTGCAGATTTAAAGCAGTTTCCCATAACAGCATTGCTTGTCTGCAGAAGGTAAGAATGAGTTCCCCCCTGCTTGTTGATGTACCACATGACAGTTGTGTTGTCTGTTCGAATCAACACCAGTCCTGGTTGAAGTAGGTCCTTGAATGCTTCCAAAGCAAATTGAACTGCCAGCATCTCTTTCATGTTGATATGCAAGTGAAGTAGCTCTGGGGGCCAAAGGTCTTGAATCCATTTTCCTTTGAAATGAGCTCCCCAGGCTGACTCCGAGGCATCTGTCGTTAATATCTGACTTGCCTCTGGTTGGGTCACAGAGAGTCCCTTGTTTAGGTGACATTCCTGAGCCCACCACACAAATTCTTTCTGAATGCAAGGTAGAATCCGAATGACAGTGTCCAAATCGTGGCTGTGTTGAGTCCAAACGCTTTTGAGATACCATTGTAACTTCCTCATATGCAGTTTGGCATTGGGAAGTACTAGAATGCAAGATGCCATGAACCCCAAGGCTTGAAGGACTGTCCTTGCAGTCAGCCTGGACATTACTGATAGCTGTTGGAAGTATAGGTGAATTTGTTTGTCCGGGGTAAGAAATGCCATCTGAGCAGCTGTATTCAGTCTTACACCCAGAAAACACATCTCTTGTGAGGGTACTAGACTGGACTTTATTTCGTTCACAGAATACCCTAGGCATCTTAAAACTGTCATTACATACTGCAGATGTTGAAGAAGTTCGTGCTTGCCTTGAGCCAGAATCAAACAGTCATCCAGATAAGGATAAATTTGAATTCCTTTTAGTCTGAGAAAAGCTATTACTGGAGCCAGGACTTTTGTGAATACCCTGGGCGCAGTAGACAAGCCAAAGGGCAATGCAGAGAACTGATAATGCAAATTCCCAATCCGAAATCTCAGGAATTTCCTGCAACTGGGCCTGATAGGAATGTGAAGATAAGCCTCTGTGAGATCCAGAGTCACCATCCAATGATCCCTGCCCAGCATAGGTAACAGCTGTTGCAGTGTTAACATCTTGAATTTTGGAATTTCCAGAAAGGTGTTTAGAATGGACAAATCCAGAATTGGTCTCCAAGTATTTCCTTTCTTTGGCACTAAGAACAGACGGGAATAAAACCCTGTGCCTCTTTCCACAGAAGGAACTTCCTGTATTGCTCCCAACTGAAGCAGAGAAGAAATTTGTGCCTGTGCTTCCAGTCTTTGCTGATGAGGCACATCCGGCATACCTTTGAAAGGAGGGAATGTGTGAAAATAAAATTTGTAGCCTCGGTTTATTATGTCCAATACCCATTTGTCTTGGGTAACCAAATGCCAATTCCTTTTGAAAAGTCCCAGTTTTCCTCCTAGAGGAGCTGCCAGCAAAGCAGAGTCCGGCAGCTGAAGACACAGGTCATTGGGTCTGTTTCCGAAAGGACTGACCCCTGCCCTCCCCAGTAGAAGGGGTAGAAGAACTCAAAGTCCTAGAAGTAACAGGGCCCTGAGAGGAAGCCCTACCTCTACCTCGCCTCGACCTGCCCCTAGAATGAAAATCCGAAGAGGGGAAAGACCATCCCTTAGCAGGCCAATTCCTACTGAACTTAGGGGGCTGAACCTGTAAAAAGTCCTTAACTGTCTGCATAGACTTAGCTTTTTCCTCCATTTTTTTCAAAACTGATTCTACTGGAGGGCCAAAAAGAACATCAGATTGCAGAGGAGCATCCATAATTCGAGCCTTAACATGCTCTGACAAGGTCTGATCTTTAAGCCAGGCATGCCTGCGAACAACTGAACTAGTAGCAGCCACCCTGGAAGAAGCTTGTAAAGCATCAAAACCACACTGCAAAGAATGCTTACCAACCTGGTCTGAAGCATGCACTAAATCCTGAAGCTCCTTACATTCAATACCTTCAGCTAAAGCATCCACTTTACATTTCAATTGTCCCAGTAAATAATTTTGATACCTGAGCATATGAAACTGACAATTTAAAGCTCTCATAGCCAAAGTAGAAGAGGTATACAGTTTTTTACCCCACCTATCCAGGGCCCTAGCATCCTTGTCCAGAGGAACTGGATTTTTGACCACAGAAGCCCTAACACCTTTGGGGCCTTGAGAAACAGTTTCTGGATCAGCCCTAGGACTCTTATACAAGTACTTGTGAGCTTCTGGAACCCTGTAGTATCTATCAGGTTTAACCGGGGCAGGGAATCTGGGTTAAGGGCAGCCTCAGAAAATACATCCTGAACAACATCCAGTACAGGGGGAATAGCCAAGGGCCTATGCTGAGGCAAAAACAAGAATTCTCTTAGCCTTTTACGAGAATCAGAATAATCCTGGCCTTCCCATTTGAAATGTTCCCTCATGGAATGCAAAGTCTCAGAGAAAGAAAAATCTTCTGGAGGGGACGCAGAGGGAGTGGTGTCCTCAGCCTCCGAATCAGAATAGGGAGGGAAATCCTGAAGTTCTTCCACAGAGGAATCTGACTCATTGGAAGACTGAACCAAACCCTTCAACTCTGTCTCTACCCTGGGCCTCTTTTCAGGGGGGGGGCATAGAACCCCTAATTAAAGTAATCAAATCTTCAGCCATCTTTAACATGTGCTTCCTAGGAGCTGGACCCTGGGGACTAGCACCAGCAGGGGCAGACTTAGACTTAGAATGGCTTTTGCTTTGAGAAGGAGGAGGCCTAACTACCCTATGAGGGGAGGGAACCACCGACACCTGAGAAGCACCCTCAGCCTGGCCTAACACAGGAGAAGCCACTTCCTGTAGTAACAAAGGCTCCCCTTGAGACTCAGGTAAACTGTCAGAAGGAACCGCTGAAGTAGTCGGTGGTTCTACAGAACCGGCGTCCGGAGCGGACGACTCATCCTGTTTGGACCGCAAAGACCTCTCTTTGCGCTTCTTAGAAGAACCGGGCGTCGGAGAATCCGATGGCATGTTGTAATTACAACGTTTACCAAACACGAGCCTAGCACAGTCCAACCGACGTTTAATAGTACGCTTGTTAAAAGTAGCACAAAAGCGACACCCAACAACGTCGTGCTCAGGCCCTAAACAAGGAATACAGAGTGAATGGTAATCCCTATGAGGAATCTGTTTCCCACAAGAAATACAGTTATTAACTTTTTCTGACATCCGTCAATACTGAGGCAAGAAAAAGACAAAAGTGTCCCCAACGGGGTACTTAGCCCAACTTGGTCTCCGGTCTGAAACTCGAAAACCGACAATTCCAGAACGCCGAACGGCACTTGCAAATGCTGCTTCTGCTTAGGACCACGCGGCAAGAAAGACTGAGGATATGGCGTCGGTCATGCGCATTTGTACTGGCACGTACTGACGTCAGTCTCGGGCGCCGATGACCGACGCCGGTTCTAGCCCTTTGGTATTCGGGCCGATTGTGGACAGCGGACTACCCTTATGTAAGGACTGCAGCAATGGGAGACGAAGAACATCATAATTTACATTCTGCTGACATAATTAATATTGACAGTAAGTACAACTCCCCTCACACCTTCAATAACATAATTTACATCCTGCTGACATAATTGATATTGACAGTAAGTACAACTCCCCTCCCACCTTCAGTAACATAATTTACATCTTGCTGACACAGTTGATATTGACAGTCAGTACAACTCCCCTCACACCTTCAGTAACATAATTTACATCTTGCTGATATAATCAATATTGATAGTAAGTACAACTCCCCTCACACCTTCAATAAAATAATTTACATCTTGCTGACATCAATATTGACAATAAGTACAACTCCCCTCCCACCTTCAGTAACATAATTTATATCCTGCTGACATAATTGATATTGACAGTAAGTACAATTCCCCTCCCACCTTCAGTAACATAATTTACATCCTGCTGACACAATCGATATTGACAGTAAGTACAACTCCCCTCACACCTTCAGTAACATAATTTACATTTTGCTGACATAATTGATATTGACAGCAAGTACAACTCCCCTCCCACCTTCAGTAACATAATTTATATCCTGCTGACACAATCGATACTGACAGTAAGTACAACTCCCTCCTACCTTCAGTAACATAATTTACATCCTGTTGACATAATTGATATTGACAGTAAATACAACTCCCCCCCACGTTCAGTAACATAATTTACATCCTGCTGACACAATTGATATTGACAGTAAGTACAACTCCCCTCACACCTTCAGTAACATAATTTACATCTTGCTGATATAATCGATATTGATGGTAAGTACAACTCCCCTCATACCTTCAATAACATAATTTACATCTTGCTGACATAATTGATATTGACAGTAAGTACAACTTCCCTCACACCTTCAGTAACATAATTTACATCCTGCTGACATAATCGATATTGGCAGTAAGTACAACTCCCCTCACACCTTCAATAACATAATTTACATCTTGTTGACATCGGTATTGATAGTAAGTACAACTTCCTCACACCTTCAGTAACATAATTTAGGGTGTATATTACAAGACCAAAAGAGCAGAACCGCGAACACCTAAAGATTGAAAAAAACGGAACCTCAAAGTGCTGTTTGTCAGATCGTGGTACAGTGAAGATTGGAATATTTGCCCTTTCCTCACTGTAATGCGATCTTGGAGTTGGAATATATATTTAGCGGGGGGGTTGGGGGGCGTAGCCCCCCACAATAGCAAGTTTGAGGTTCCATTTCTTTCACTCTTTAGGCGTCTGTGGTTTTAATTTTTCAGTCTTAATATAGACCCCATAATTTACATCTTGCTGACATAATCAATATTGACAGTAAGTACAACTCCCCTCCCACCTTCAGTAACATAATTTGCATCTTGCTGACATAATTGATAGTAATAGTAAGTACAACTCCGTTCCCACCTTTATCTTGTTTCACTACCCTAACATTGTGCATTCCGCACATGCTTTGAAAATGTTATACTTGTCTTTTATCCAGATTGTTTTCTAATAGCTTACATTCAGATAAAATATTTCTAATACCGACCTCACTTACTTTTTCAAATAATAAAATAGTATGGTGATTAAAATTATTTTTCTTTCAAACACTTTATTTCATTAAAAAACAACTTAACATTGAACTTATGAGTAAATAGTCACAGTTCGGTAGGCACTCAAGGTAAATAAACAGGTGCAAAATGTAAAACCTTTTGTAAAAAGTCAGTAGCACAATCAGGTAAAGCCAGATCAATTTAATTGAAAACATTAAAGCTAGCTTTCTGATACACAGTAAGTCTGCATTCTTCCAGGTCCAGTTCATATTGTTACTCCTGTTGTAAAAGTACCCGAAGGCGTTTTGTGAGTTCCTGTTCTACTCTGTTGATATTGATGGTTCTGTTATGATTCATAATAGCCTTGGGGTTTCCTCCCCTGATTCATGTTGATGGTTCTGTCATGGTTCGTAATAACCTGGGGGTTTTCTCCCCGATTCACTCATAAAGTGGTGCTGGCTTAAAAAAATAAATAAATAGAAAAGGCTCTCCTGAATGTCAAAGCTGATGTTGTTCTCTCAACAAATGAAATCTGTTGTTCTTCATCCAGATTTGAAATCTGGTGCACGTAAGGACAGCTACTGCCTACGAATCTCATCTGAGCTGCCCTGAGGCATAGCCTTCACATGCTACGCCTAAGCACAGTGACTGTGAATGCCACCATTAGAGCTACAGTGTTCATCCCTATGTTGCTGACTTAATTGTTTAGGTTTTATATCACTGGTGTTCCTAATCTTGTTCACTAGTTGAAGAAAATAAACTTAAAAATGGGTCAAATGGTCCATTTGGGCTGACACCCAAGTCATGGGTTCACAGTTTTTTCTGTAGTAAAGATATTTTGTTATCACTTCATTCATAAGTATTTATATGCTATGTATTTGGTCTGTACAAAGCAGAGTTTTATTTTATTCAAATAAGTAGAAAAAAATCAATACTTTTTTCCTTCACTTCTTTATAGCTGATAAAAGACAGACATTTTTTGTAGGGTTTACAAATCTTACAGCTGTACTTTATTAAAAAGTTAATGCTATGGAGTACCGTTGATATCTCTGTTAAAATGGTGTGCAGCATAGTTTTCAGAGACATATGAGGAGAGTGATTTTAATGCTTAAAAATTCTGTATGGTCTGTGGAGAACATGATCAAATTAGCCAATAAAAATAAACGCTGATTCCCTATGTTGCTGACTTAATTGTTTAGGTTTTATATCACTGGTGTTCCTAATCTTGTTCACTAGTTGAAGAAAATAAACTTAAAAATGGGTCAAATGGTCCATTTGGGCTGCCACCCAAGTCATGGGTTCACCGTTTTTTCTGTAGTAAAGATATTTTGTTATCACTTCATTCATAAGTATTTATATGCTATGTATTTGGTCTGTACAAAGCAGAGTTTTATTTTATTCAAATAAGTAGAAAAAAATCAATACTTTTTTCCTTCACTTCTCTATAGCTGATAAAAGACATTTTTTGTAGGGTTTACAAATCTTACAGTTGTACTTTATTAAAAAGTTAATGCTATGGAGTACCGTTGATATCTCTGTTAAAATGGTGTGCAGCATAGTTTTCAGAGACATATGAGGAGAGTGATTTTAATGCTTAAAAATTCTGTATGGTCTGCGGAGAACATGATCAAATTAGACAATAAAAATAAACGCTGATTCAACATAAAGATGAAAAATAATTTGCTGGACAGAAGTTTATGGAGCAGAGTGACAGAAGTTCTGTTGTAAAATCACATTTTCTGCATCCTTGAAAGGAACTATGCTATCCTTATATTTGAATGGCATGTATGTTTTTGAAAATCTTTTCTTTTTGCTTGATGTTTATATTGAAATTATTAGTAGATTTAAGTAAATAAAGACAACAATAAAATGGAGAAACATATTTAATCCCTGTGTCAGTGGTTTATCTTGTGCAATGTCTTCCAGTTAGCAATGATTTAACCAAAAGGCAGAACTTTGCTAGATTTTTTTAAGTACTAACATACAGAAGACTGTTTTAGTATTAATACCTCTATATGTTCTGAAGGCTTTCCCTTGGTTGACCCTCTAAAGAGTTTTTGCTCAGTGGCTCTTACTGCTTAACGATGTGAACTGCTTTCAGGCAACTGGAAATTTGGCTAGGTTCCTGAATAATCCTGTGGACTGCAAACCTATTAACTACCTACAGACAAGGTTAATTACAGTTAGGCTGTTAGCAATTAGTTACACATTTGCCTTATGAATTCCTGCACCTTTCACATAGCGGCTAATTAATGCTAATTAAGAAAATAGTGTGGACACTGACAGGTTTAAGCAGTGTTTTGTGGTAACTGGAGAGACAGCCATGTAATGGGATATTGGTATGGCTGGCTGGGACCTGGTTCATTACCCTGCATAGGGCTGTATTACAGCCATGTAATGGGATATTGGTATGGCTGGCTGAGACCTGGTTTGTTACCCTGCATAGGGCTGTATTACAGCCATGTAATGGGATATTGGTATGGCTGGCTGGGACCTGGTTCATTAACCTGCATAGGGCTGTATTACAGTCATGTAATGGGATATTGGTATGACTGGGTGGGACCTGGTGCATTACCCTGCATAGGGCTGTATTTGATCATGATCTGGTTCTGTTGACTTCAGAGGCATATGAATTATCAGCCATTCAGGTAGGTCAGACCTGTACTGAGTGATGTCGTGGGGATAGTTATTCTTAATGTCAGAGAAGACATAGAGATGTCAAAAACAAGATGGAGGTTTCTAGACTCAATTATATTGTCTTTAATTCTTTTGCTTTTTTATTGTACTAAATAACAAATTTCTTCATTAATTGGCCTGGATTGTATAATACAGTCTAAACATGTTGCATTTTGGTAAATATATTTTTGTAGCATCTTCTTTACAGCTTCCAATAACTGTGAAGGGGTTGATATTTGTCAGGTCATATAAGCTGCATTATTTGGATTGATGATCAGAACTGTCAAATCTTCAGCATCCATTACATTGTCATTGTTGCATTTACGTACTGAGTGACACTGAGCAAGTCACTTAGCTAGACTGTTTTTGGCAATTGGGAATTTGGACTGGGCTCCTTAATGGCATCCTGGGATGCATACCTAGAAACTGCACCAGCCATTCCCTATTGCTATAGCTGATGTAGTTCACTATAGCAATAACCCACGCCTGGGTGTGGGTAATGCTGGATTTACTCACAGTTGGCGTGGTTTGGTCACGAGGGCGAAGCCCGAGTGGGGCCAAACAAAGCCAACCGTGGGTAAATCCAGCATTACCCACACCCAGAAGTGGGTTATTGCTATTATACAAAGACATTATTTAAGAAAAAAAATAATTACTTTTCTTAAATAATGGTATTGTATAATGCCTCCTTGCTGCCCTTCCGCAGCTGTCTGGTATTCTGCAGCAGTTCTGATGTACTGCGCATGCGTATGCCTATGCAGTACATCACAGCTGTGGGCGAAAGCAAGATCTCCGTTGCTTTTTACTGTTTCGCTATGTTAAATGGGTTTAATCTCCATTGCTTATTTTAAAGCTGTCTCGCTATGTTAAACCCATTTAACATAGCGAGACAGGTTTAAAAAAAAGCAAAGCAACGGAGAAAGCAAGATCTCCGTTGCTTTTTACACACTGTCTCGCTATGTTAAATTCCTTTAACATAGTGAGACAGTGTTTTAAAAAAGACTTATACTAATGGAAAAAGTCCAGGCGACCAGACCTTTTTCCATTAGTATAAGTCGATTTACAACATGCACGCTGACCAATCAGCGTGTACGTTTTGGAATATTAATGGAAGGGGTCATGGTATAATATGCCTTGTTTCACTGCTTACTGGAAAATATGTTCAAAACTACAACTTTAAAGGGAGCGTGTCACTGATGTAGCTTTCAGAACACTTTCTTATTTTTTGTGGCTATTGTGTACTTTAAGTAATGTACTGCCGGCCCTTGTCACTCACTCTGTACTCTTCTGCTGCTTTTCTGTGAAATACTTTTGTGTTTGCTTTCAGAGTGTCGCGCTCTCAGTCTGCCAGGTAAGACCACCCACAGTGTGATGTAATCAGTCACACCCCTTCTCTGCCCTCCCCCTCCCTTCTTTAATTATAACCATGCTTGAAGTTTCCCAAATTGTTTTAATTCCCTATGGAAAACAGATGCAATGTAGCTTTGGTTCCGATCTAGTCACGCTCCAACTATGCTCGTCATTCTGCGGTGTATGTACGTTTGTGCATTTACAAATTACCATGGCTGTGTTAAAAACATGTTTTTAAATGATTAAAAAAGAGTTAAATGCAGCACTAAATGCAGAATCAGTACTGTCAAGTTCTGTACAGATTGTTACATTCACAACTTACCAGCGATACTGGTACTGTAAATAAGGTACTGCATCCAGCATTTCCTCATTAGTCTAAACTTTTTTGTTTAATAATCAGGATGACAGCGATGGTGAAAAAAGTCCAAAACAAGCAGCAATTATTTAAATATATAACTATGTTGAAAAATCAAATAGAATAAGGGGCTTTCCATCTTGCAATTTTTAAACAAAAATACAGAACTCTTGGGTATGGCATTATGGATCGACTGTGACAGTATTACAAAGCCCAGTGTCCAGGTGCCGCTTGGTGCCTTTTCTCCAAACATAAGGAAAATATTTTATCAGTTAGCAGTATCCTCCTAAAGACTCACTGAAGGTGCAAACAATGGGAATAATGTGTAGCCGAGCTTGTTAAATATTAGCTTATTTCAGGCACCGGCTGCAGAGCTCTCAGTCACTTGTCTCCAGACACAGGAATGCTCACGGTAATCAGGCAGACGTTGTGAACTATTAATTTCTCTAACTTGCTATGTTGACAGAATAGAATAAAGTGAAGTAATGCTCACTTTCAGATGTACAAAACTCAATAACGTAACATTACTTTAGTGTATTTCACCACTTGTGTGTAAGTTACTGCCAAACTGTCAGGGCACAATAGTGCTGCACAGTACTAGCTTCTTAAATGAATGCGATACTGGTTTTGCGGTTGCGATTGAAGCAGTAAAGCGCCAATGCGCCTATTGATTTTGCTGCAGCAAACTCCTTTTTACATTAATTTTTAACAAAGCATTTATATTTATTTATATGTATGTCTATATTGGTATAAGAAAATGTTTTTCTTCTTTACAACTGACATAGCTACACATCTGAAGAAAGACCCAAATCAAGGGCATTTTTTTAATTTCTTCTAATACGCTTTATGAAGTCAGTGGAGTAATATGTTTTGCGTAAGCATGCACATTTAGAACAATGTGTGCTACTGCTGACAAACTGTGATCCTCCCTAATGAAAATCACAAATTTTACAAAAGGGCCAGTAACTTAGCAGCAACATCGGTACTGTAATATTCTATAGCACTTGCTTCCCTCATGGCTCTCAAGTCTTTATTTCAAAAAATTGTAGGAAACCTGGCAGAAAGGCTCATTGCAAAACGTTTTAAATATTACACTAATTCTCTTGGAAAGTTGAACAACAAGCTTCCCATCAGTGTGCCTGTTCTGAGCAAGAAGTATGAAACTTTAACGTATGGCATTTGTTCATTGGCCATAATCCATAGTGATTTACCAGTACATCAAAATTTTGCTGGGAGGTATGCCTATTGTTAAATGTTTTCCTTCAGATCACTACTTTTACTAGGGATGAAGCAAAAATGCTAGGCAAAGTAAGGGACAGTTGAAAGGTTTATTTATTGTTGTACTTTGTTCTTTACCTGACAATGCTATACTTTACTTCCACTCAGATAAATGTACCTGGACTGATCAGTACCTGTAAAGAAAGTTACTGTTCAGCATACATTTACTTTTCTGTTGTATAGCTTGATGCTTAGAATTATTATTACAGCTTGTTATTGTTCCCCTGCTTAGTATTGTAAATTTCATTGTAATGGGTGATACATCTATCTCTCCAGTGCATTTTATTTATCTGCTGGTGGAGATACAAGAAATACAAGGCAACTGGGTCTTTCATAGCATCAAAAGGCAAGACACAGATCTCCGCCATACCTTTCAGCTTTACAGAATTTCTGGATTTTTGCCTCATATTTTTGGTCCATTTTTCACAACATTGTGGTTTTCTAGCAAATCACTGACAAATCGTTGAAGATTGAAGTCAGAAAACAATGACAGGCATTTGGGTTTCAGACTTCGTAGCCTTCAGAAAATTCATGCTAATGCCAAACCTGTTAGTCTATCAACTTTCTAAGTTTGTAAGAGCAGTATTTAAAAAAATGACCCTGTTTTGGGGCCTTTGCCCCCCTCATTATTTATAGCTTTGTCCAGACTTCTTGCTCTAAGAGTATGAGATGTTTAATCTCTGCTTAAGAATCTATAAGATTCTGAAGAAAACTACACTACTTTCAGTTTTTCGTGGTAAGTTATGGTCTTTAATTCAGTGATCTCTTTATTTAGAAACATCTGGGGTCTAGCTAGTTTGATATGTCTACTGAAGCACCTCCTAAAGGGAGCATTATGCTCAATAATTGGCCTAATCAATGCTGAATATACAGAAACGTTGACTTCTGTAGATCTGGATTATATTCTGTTGGAAAGTAACAATACTAAGAAGGATTTTCTGACTATTTTTCTCATGATGACTGGAAGATATGTGATTATAGCAGTGTGAGTCAAGGTCCCTAACAACATTTTCATTTGAAGTGGGGTGCTGTCTATGCTGTATATTTGGGGAAGGGTTGCCTACTAAATTTCACAATATTGCATTTGTTTTACTTTTAATTTGAGCTAATTCTCAGTACACCTGTTATTTTTATGAGTGGATATTCTTACAGAAGGGTTAAAGTATCAGAAGGGGATTTTTTTTTTTTATTTATTGACATTTGATTATCTGGAAAGTCAGACTGGGCAGAAGCCCATTTTCAGTGGAGGCCGGGGGAGAAAAGCTCAAAATTATTACAAAACATCTTAAGAATAATAATTTTACAGTCTTCAAAAATAAAACAAAAACATCTGCAGTTTGAATAATTATAACAAATTAGACATAATATAAAAATATTGGTTAAGAATCGATACAGATTATATGACAATCATTTAATAGAGAAATTTAGACAATTTGTAAGGAAATTAAAGGTAGGGTATTCAAATACAAACAGGAATTGCAATATGAAGTGAGGGAAAAATAGGCTTATGGTGTATTTAGAGAGAAAGTCAGGGAAGAGAGGTAGATAGTAAGGAAGTAAGTGACGAAGGGAGAGTAAGGAGGTGTGAGGAATGAAAAGGTACTTGTTCACATTTAGAGATATAGTTTATCCTGGTGTTGAGCAAGAACTGAGACATATTTTTAGCCAGGAAGTCTTTCAGAGTAGATTTGAAAGATAGGAGGGAGGGAACTGACCTGATCAATACAGGTAAGGAGTTCTAGGACTTAGCAACCTTGTATGAATACAAATAATGGCCAGCAGATTTAATAGGTTTATAGACAGACAGGAGTTTTTGGTCAGTTGATCGCAGTGACCAAATGGGAACATAGTTGTGCAGAATGTTTTTTACTGCTGGACAGGCAGATGGATGCTGGATAATTGTATAGATGGTAAGCTGTGTATATGTCAGTTGGTTAGGCATTCTAATCAATTTAGGCTTTTCAGTGCTATACAGTGGTGGGTTCTGAAGGGGTATTTGCTTCAAATTTAGCAACTTGTTATATAGCATTGTTAAAGGTTTAATCTTCATGCAGCTGGAGGTTAGAAAGGATGGGGGTACCATAAAAAAGTGTGTGGAGGGGATAAGTAGTGGCAAGTGTAGTTTTAGCTGCATCAGTAAGAAAGTTTTGGCTTTGTAAAGCATCCCTAGTTTTTGATGAGTTTTTATTATGCAATTTTGTATTTGTAGGTGGGATGTAAGATTACTATCCATTATCACCCCTAATAATATACTACCAGAAGTCACTATCACCCCTAATAATATGCTACCAGAAATGACTTCAATGGTTGTATTATCAAGACAGAAGACTTTAATTTTTTTTTCGTTTTCATGAGAGAGGGATTTGGGGAAAAAAGTAGTAGTTTGGTCTTTTTTGGGTTGAGCATAAGTTGTGAGTTACAAAACCAAGTTTCAGTGGCAGTTAAAGCTTGACAATAAGTCCCAGTCTGCAGTCATCTGCAATGAAAAAGCATTCCATCAGTAAGAAAGGTGTGTGTGTGTGTGTGTGTGTGTGTGTGTGTGTGTGTGTGTGTGTGTGTGTGTGTGTAATGCCCTAATTAGGGATAGCAGATTAGTTAATTTGCACAGGCTCAAATCCTATACCTTGTATACAGGGCACAAGAGCCTGAATCCTCTATACCAACTACCAGAATACTCAACAAATATGATTATCAATGCATTTGTATTTTCAAGGAATTGTGACTGTGCATTTTCAAGGAATTGTGATCTTCAAGGGAAGTTTACTGTTGCTCATGTAAAATCTGTTTTCAATGTGCAACTGTTTTGTTTAGCAGATGGTCATCACTGATTATGCTACAGAACTTGAAAGCTGTGTTAGCACAGCAGGGAATATATTTGCTTTTGATGCAGACAGCTGTGGGTTTCTCACACTTTGTAGATGGATTGCTAATACTGTGTTGTACTTTTAATGGGAGTGCTGCAGTCCTGAGTGTGTCCTCCTTCGGATCAGATGCCTTGTAACTATAAACCCATTGTTTGGTTTGCCATCCATTCCCTATTGCAGTGTTACCAGCTGCTTACCATTATTTTATGTAACCTAGGCAATGTATTTTTCAAGGGTAGCAGGCACTGAATCTGTAGATGAAACCCTGAAATATAACGTTGTTTTCTTGCAGCAACATCTTCATTAGTTATAGATCTCGTTAATGTGGAATTAGTCAGATTAATTTTACTATTGCAGAAATTGTGCTTATTAACTGATACTGAGTAGCCTTTTTTGGTTGAAATGTTCTGAAATTAGCAGTTTTATCATTATTGGTGCATACGTTTTGTTTCATTGCTTACTAGAAAAATGTTCAAACCTGCAAATTTAAAACAGACACTAACAAGTGGTGCTGTACTATACAAGGAATATAATTTGATACAATCAAGATGGTGCATCAAAGAATACACTCATGTATGCATGGTCCTAAAAATGTGTGCAAGGGGCCAATAGTTTGAAATCAGCCTAGAGGTCAATTTTATATGCATTTTCTTTGAATGTATGTTTCAATGCCGTTTCAATGAATGTAAGTTTCAATGGTAGAAAAGTTTACTGTCCATGCTAAGTCTGTTTTCATTTTGAGACCATATTGTTTTGTTTAGCAAATGTCTGTGCTTGTGCTATAAAATTTAAAATAAAAGTTTTCTATGTGTCAAATCATTTTAGAAATAAAGAAGAAAACAGTGTGCATACTGACAGCTTTGAACAGTGCTTATGGTAAAAGAGGAGAGACAGCCAATTAATGGGACACAGGAATGGCTGCATTGTGGGCTGAGGGGGCTGTTGTGTGTGAAGGGGAGACCCTGATCAATTATCCTGCCTAGAACCCCATTTGACCATGATCTGGCTCAGGCCTTCAGAACTCAGATGATGGATTTTGCCTGAGCAACACTTAGCATTCCAGCATGTAACTTATGGATTTACATTTAGTTTAATGGGTTTGTCAATATGAGCAAGTGTGGGATAGTATCACAGGCTTTGACCAGATCAGTGTTTGTTCTTTGTACAGTTTTGGTTTCATTTAAAGTCTTAGTGATATTTTCAAAGGAGCTGTTTAAGTTGGGCAAACAGATCTACCCTTCACAAATCAAAACTGATTTGGGTCACGGGATTGTAGGTTGCTAATATATTTGTTTTTGAGGTCTATACTGACAGGTTTCACTGTCTTGCAGACTAGTCTTGTAAGGCTTATTAATCAGTAGTTGCTAGAATTAATAGTGCAGCCACCTTTATGAAGGAGGACAACCAAGGCTATTCTCTCTACATCTTGCATGAAGTCACTTGAAAGGCTAAGAATGAACAGATTTAGGAGTATATCTGAAAAACAGTGCTCTGTACTGGCAAGGAAACACTCAAGCATTGTTGGCTACACATAGGTAATGATTTTACTTTAGAGAGCTGGGAGGTCATCACTGGAGGGGAGTGGTCGATATGTAATTTAATAGTGTACCACATACATAAAGACAACACACTGTTTTTTAACTGTCTGTATTTCAAGAAGACATCTTCAAAGTGCTCAAGCTAATGCATTTAGTTTTTCTGCATATGTTGTAAACATGACTGATAAATTTAAAATGCATTCCAGTTCAAGTTTCTGCCTGAATATTGGCAAGTAGAGCAAAAACATCAAGTAGCAAGTGATGCAAAATAGCAATGCGATATGTGTGTGTGTGTGTATATATATATATATATATATATATATATATATATATATATGTGTGTGTGTATATAAAATGGCAACATTGAACACAAGTCTACATATGGCAACTTTAACCAAGCTTACAGCATGGAAACATTGAAACTAATCACTGTCAAATTGTAGATATGCACACTGGATACATTGTAACAGTTGGTTTCACTATCAAAATGTAACAAGTTTTCAGCCTTAGCTTAGCAACTAAAAGAAAAAAAAAAACTGTATCAGACTCCAGTAGACCAAATGTAATGACTTATATTCACAATTATTTCCAACCTCCATTGTGGTCAACAATTTTCAAAACTGAACTTGGCAACTGGAGACGAATAAAACAACTCTATTATACATCTCTAAAAAGAAATACCTCTTTTGGCTCATTGCCTTCACCTATTTGTTAACATTAATCAGAACATTTTGGTTCAGAATAACTCAATCACTAGAGCTGAATGGTTGTATTCTTGTTTTCTGGTACTTGTTATCTGCTTCCAAAAGATGGTGTCCATGCAAATGCCTGCATATGCTTGTTAGCAGATTATCTGTTGAAGCAGTCATGCTGCATCCTGATATGAATCCAAACTGTTCATCTTCCATATTACTTTCTACTACTCTGTGTATTTGTTTATCAATCACCCTCTCCAGAAATTTCATGTGGTGTGACAAGAGTTCGATATCTCTTTTCTGAACACAGTTGTGAATGTACCCTTTGCCCTTGAACAATGGCAATAGTATGCTTATTCTCCAGTCACCTGGGATACACCTTTCTCTCCACATTGCTATGAGTACCCTCCAAAGCCAGTTCTCTTCTGTCTCACCCGGTATCTTTATCATATTAGCTGTGACCTAATCTGAGCCTGCTGCTTCCTCCCTGACTTAATTTTCCTTAGCGCTATTCTTAAATGGTGGGCTCCTGCTCTTCTCCCATTGTAGGCTATATATTAGCAGTACAGCCTCTGTGGAGTTTTCTTCATTCGAAGCTCCTGGAAGTATGCCTTCTATCTGGCTTTCATGTCCTGTGGACTGGTGAAAAGGTTGTTGCTAGCATCCCGTATGAAGGGTATCTGACTGTCTTCTTTATCTTTCTGTCTTTGCCTTGTAACCTGTCACTTGCGGTGGTGGTGTTGCAGGAGCGCTGTCGCCTCACAGTAAGATGCTGTCCGGTTCGATTCTCAGCTAGACCATCTTCTGCGTGGAGAAATGCGTGAATGGGCGTTCCTTCGTTTAAGGTTGTGTGTCAGGGCTGGTAACTCGGCACATAAAAATCAACTACCAATCATTAGCGGACCGGAGTTCCTCTGTGGCGACCCCCTAACCAGGAAAAGCCAAAACACACAACAACAACTGTGTCACCTTCCAGAAGTTGGTAGAGTGCATCTGATGCCTTGTTCTTTGCTACTGCAACTCCTTTCTTATCCTTTTTGTTAGCCGACCAATATTCCCTCCTAGTCTGGTCTGTCTTTACTTTCTTGCATTTTTTTCCATGCACTCCTTCTTTTTTTTGATAGCTTCCTGGACTTCTGCATTCCACCACCAGCT